>NW_020664499.1:981518-1031114 GCF_002925995.2 Terrapene triunguis
GTGGCCCTGCTCCGGCTGCAGAGGACGGGGGAACATGGCGCCGGGGCAGTCCACTCCTCCTCGGCTTGTCCCCGCCTCTGCCTCCTCCTCCTCCTTTCTGCGCCGCCTCCTGCCAGGGGAGGGGAGAGGGGAGTGGAGCGGCAGCCCAGGCTGAGCCCAGCTCGTGCCAGGGCCAAGGCAAAGCCCAAGGATGAGCAGGGCTGGGATCCAGCAGCAGCCCCAACCCCTGGCCCTGGGAGCGGCGGTGACCGGAGATGACTCCACCTCAGGCCAGATCCGCAGCAAGGTAAGAGTCGGGCCAGGCGGGAGAGTCCCCAGGACCCCTGGGGAGTTTCTGCCTTCTGGAGCCCCAGAGACTGCTGCCTCCCTCCCCAGCCCCTCACAGCAGTCCAGTGCCTGGAGTCTCCTTCTGCCTCCCCTCCTGCAGGGGGCGAGTGACCTGGCAGAGAGGGGCAGCATCTGCCCAGCAAGCCCAGCACCTATTCCTTGGTTTCTCCAGCCCCAGAGCTCTCTCCATTGCATGCCCCTCGGGCTCCCAGCTGGGCGGCCTCAGCGCTGGGAAAACGCCAGCAGGGCTGGGTCCAGTGTATATCTGAGCTCATGGGGAGCTCTCTCACCCCAATGACTAGCGCCTTACCTACGGCAAGTACAGTAGTGCAATAGGAGTGTGACATGAAAAATATGTCACGTTGTGACACGGTCACTCAAATCACGATTACGTGTGTGTACTGTGCTGCCCTATCGGCGCCATCCGCGCTAATTTCCGTTTCGCATCGGTGCCAGTGGTTATAAGTCTAAAATGCCGGGACAAAAATGAAAACGACTTTCTGGCGCTGCTTACTGGCAACAAAGAGAGAAATGGCAAAAAGAATTAGAAAAACTATCTCGTACTTCAAAAAAGTATTTTAAAAAAGTCGACAATCAAGGAGAAAGCTCTAAGCAATGCATTGAAGGTGATTATTCATCAACTGATGAAGACCGATCGAACCAAAGATTACCTTTATCAACTGATAAAGATGAACAACAATCTGATCAAAGATTATCTTCACTAACTGATAAAGACGAACAATCACAATCCATCCAAAGATTTACTACTTCAGCTGAAGAGTCCAGAAATGAAGAACTGTTATCCAAATCTAAAACTGAAGAACAATTATTGGAAGGTGGAGAGACTGACATAGGATCAAATCCAAGTACATGGCCGACAATAATTACTGATACAATGCGAATTATTATTGTGAAAAAAGGTCCTTCAAAACTAGATCCTACATTTGAATATCCATTTAATGAGTCGAATCGTCGATTTATGCCATCCAGTATGAAGAAAAAAATGAAAAATGGGGAACAAATTAATAGATCGTGGTTAGTGTATTCACAGACCAAAGATGTAGTGTTTTGTTTTTGCTGCAAACTGTTCTGTAACTCGGACATTCTTCTGGCAACTGCAGGTTTTAATGACTGGTGAAATTTGCATCAGCATTTGAAAGAACATGAAACATCAAAAAATCATTTATGCTCATTGACAAATTGGATTGAGCTGTCAAACAGATTACGTACCGGTACAACAATCGATGCGGTACAGCAACGTCAACTAAATTCAGAAATTCTACGTTGGCAAGCAGTGTTGGAACGTTTACTGGCAATCATTAATTTCCTAGCCGAACAGTGCCTCGCATTCCGTGGATCCTCGGATATTTTATATGAGAATAACAATGGAAATTTCTTAAAATTGGTTGAGTTATTGGCAAAATTTGATAATGTTATGGCTGAGCATGTACGAAGAGTGAAAGATGGAGAGATTCACACCCATTAGTTGGGTAAAAATACACAAAATGAGATAATAGAATTAATTTCTAATGGAGTGCGTAATGAAATTTTATCGAATTTGAAACATGCCAAATATTACTCAATTATAGTTGATTGTACTCAAGATCTGAGCAAAACCGAGCAAATGTCAATAGTTTACGATTTCTGAAAATTGATGAAAATGCAGAAGTGAAAATTTGTGAACACTTTCTAGAATTTATACCAGTGAACGAAACTACTGGGAAAGCCCTCATAGATGTAATTCTACAGAGATTGGAACACTATGGAATACCTTTAGAAAATATGCGCAGCCAAGGGTACGATAACGGCTCAAACATGCGAGGACGACATGCAGGTGTACAGCAAAGAATATTGAATTTAAACAATCGAGCTTTTTTCATTCCTTGCCATGCGCATTCGCTCAATCTGGTTGTCAGTGATGCCGCCAAATCATCTAAAGATGCCGTTACATATTTTACCACAGTGCAAGCAATTTACAACTTTTTTAGTGCTTCCACACACCGTTGGGCAGTCTTGAAGAAGCATCTTGAACAAAAACTCACACTTAAACCTCTGAGTCAAACTAGATGGGAAAGCAGGATAGAAGCTATTAGACCATTCCGATATTCATCAGGAGAGATTTACGATGCACTATTCAAAATAAGCCAGGACATGTCGTATGATCCTTCATTTCGACATGAAGCTGAAACATTGGCTCAGAAAATGATGCAGTTTCAATTTTCATGTTGCATGGTTATTTGGCACAATATTCTAAATCAAATTAATTTGACCAGCAAAGTTATGCAGAACATAACCATAGATATATCCGAGGCAAAGATGATTTTGAATAAAACGCTGGAATATTTTAAAAAATACCGTTCAGATGAAGGATTTGAAGAAACTGTCAAAGAAGCAACAACAATAGCAGAGGATCTTGATTTTGAACCGACGTTTGCACCTCAACAATTCATTCGTCCTCGGAAAAAAACAAGACAGTTTTGTTATGAGGCTCATGATGATCCTATTCTTGATCCAAACGAAAGGTTTAAAGTTGAATGTTTCTATTGTATTTTGGATGTAGCTATAACTTCCATTGAAGAAAAATTTTGTCAGTTGCATGGTCATTGTGAAACTTTTGAAATTTTATACGATATTGGAAATATTAAAAATCAGTTTCCAAAGAAGACCTCATGAAGCAGTGCCAAGACCGACATTTAGCGCTCAGTACTGATAACGCTGCTGACATTGATGCAGTAGAATTGTATGATGAATTAATAGCTTTATCTGAGCTAATAAGTCCTAAAACTTCTCCTCTAAAAGTATTAGAATTTATAGCAAGAAATGATTTTTTCACTCCAAACACTGCTATAGCATTACACATTCTTTTAACATTACCAGTATCAGTGGCTTCTGGTGAGCGCAGTTTCTCAAAACTGAAATTACTAAAAAATTATTTGAGGTCCACCATGTCTCAAAATCATATGTCAGGACTGGCATTAATTTCAATTGAAAGTACTATTGCAAAAAATTTAGATTTCACTGACTTATTAAAAGACTACTCAAGTATAAAAACCAGAAAAATTCAGTTCATATAAATTCTTTTAATTTATGAGAAACTGGAAGACACTAACGTTTTTCATTACAGTGTATAGTTGAACTCAAATTGTTTGTAATTGTGTTTTTGTTAAAATTAAATGTTAAAATTACACTAGTAGGAAATTGTTTTATTTCACTAACTACAAATTCTCTGTTTTCATTTTTTTTTTAAATTTTAAACAGTCAAAACAAAACTGCAAAGTGCAAACATGTGTAAAAGCCAAAAAAAAGCGCAGGGGTGGGGGGGCAGCCAAAAATTTTTTTGCTTGGGGCAGCAAAAAACCCAGAGCCGGCCCTGCTCTGGGAACTGTTTTCCAACCAGTTTTGCACTCACCTTACAGTAGCTCTATCTAGGTTGCATTTCCCTAGTTTGTTTATGAGAAGGTCATGTGAGACAGTATCAAAAGCTTCCCCCCATCCACAAAGCTTGTTACCCTGTCAAAGAATGCTATCAGGTTGGTTTGACATGATTTGTTCTTGACAAATCCATGTTGACTGTTACTTATCACCTTATTATCTTCCAGATGTTTGTAAATTGATTGCTTAATTATTTGCTCCATTATCTTTCCGGGTACAGAAGTTAAGTTGACTGGTCTGTAATTCCCTGGGTTGTCCTCCTTTCCCTTTTTGCATATTGGCACTATATTTGTCCTTTTCCAGTCTTCTGGAATCTCTCCCACCTTCCATGACTTTTCAAAGATAATGGCTCAGATATCTCCTTACTCAGCTCCTTGAGTATTCTAGGATGTATTTCATTAGGTCCTGGTGAATTGAAGAAATCTAATTTGTCTAAGTAATTTTTAACTTGTTCTTTCCCTATTTTAGCCTCTTCTGATCCTACCTCATTTTCACTGGTATTCACTATGTTATTTGTCCAATCACCACCTACCTTCTTGGTGAAAACCGAAAAAAAGAAGTCATTAAGGACCTCTGCCATTTCCACATTTTCTGTTATTATTCCCCCCCCCCCCATTGGGTAATGGGCCTACCCTGTCCTTGGTCTTCCTCTTGCTTCTAATGTATTTGTAGAATGTTTTCTTGTTACCCTTTATGTCTCTAGCTAGTTTGATCTCGTTTTGTGCCTCGGCCTTTCTAATTTTGTCCCTACATACTTGTGGGGTTTTTTTATATTTATCCTTTGTAGTTTGACCTAGTTTCCACTTTTTGTAGGACTCTTTTTTGATTATACATCATTGAAGATCTCCTGGTTAAGCCATGGTGGTTTCTTGCCATACTTCCTATCTTTTCTATGCAGTGGGATAGTTGCTCTTGCACCCTTAATAATGTCTCTTTGAAAAACTGCCAACTGTCTTCCCCCTTAGACTTGCTTCCCGTGGGATCTTACCTACCAACTCCCTGAGACCTTTACCATTTCATGATCACTTTCACCCAAGGTGTCTTCCACTTTCAAATTCTCAACCAGTTCCTTCCTATTTATCAAAATCAAATCTAGAACTCTCTCTCTCCCCTAGTAGCTTTCTCCATCTTCTGAAATAAAAAAAATGGTCTCCAATACATTCCAAGAACTTGTTGGCTAATCTGTGCCCTGCTGTGTTATTTCCCAACAGATATCTGAGTAGTTGAAGTCCCCCATCACCACCAAGTCTGTGCTTTGGCCGATTTTGTGGGTTGTTTAAAAAAAAGTTTCAGCCACCTCTTCTTCCTGGTCTGTAGTAGACCCTTGTTTTTTTACCCTTTATCCTTACCCAGAGGCTTTCAACAAATCTGTCTCCTATTTCCATTTCAATCTCAGTCCAAGTGTATACATTTTTAATATATAAGGCAACACCACCTCCCTTTTTTCCCTGCCTGTCCTTCCTGAGCAAGCTATACCCTTCTATACCAATATTCCAGTCGTGTATTATCCCATAAGGGCTCTGTGATGCTAGTAAATAAACACAGCTATGACCTAGTTGGCATTTCGAGTTCTTCCTGCTTATTCCCCATACTTCTCACATTAGTATACAAACATCTAAGATACTGATTTGATACTTCCCTCCCCCAGTTCTGTCTTGTCTCTCCTTAATCCTTGCTATAACAGCCCATGCGCCTCTCAAATTCCAAACCTTCTCCCAGGTCTCCATGTTCTTTACTTACCTGTGGGCTTTGGTCACCTGCCCCCTTCAAACCCAGTTTAAAGCCCTCCTCACTAGGTTAGCCAGTCTTTATCCAAATATGCTCTTCCCCTTCCTTGATAGGTGGACCCCATCTCTGCTTAGTGGTCCTTCTTTCTGGAACAGCATCCTGTGATCAGGGAAGCCAAAGCCCTCCTGGCGACACCATCTTCGCAGCCAGGCATTCACCTCCAGGATACATCTGTCTCTGCCTGGACCCCTACATTTGACTGGAATGATCGAAGAGACCACCACCTGAGCTCCCAACTCCTTCACCCTTACTCCCAGAGCCCTGTAGTCACTTCTGATCTGCTGAGGGTCATACCTTGCTGTATCATTAATGCCCACATGGATGAGTAGCATGGGGTAGTAGTCAGAGGGCCAGATGATCCTCGACAATCCCTCTGTAATGTCCCGGATACAGGTCCTTGGCTGGCAGCATCCTCCCCCCCGCGTCCTCCTCAGAAGAGAGTTACCAACCACCACTACACCACATCTAGCTGTGCACATCTCTGGCACATGTCACTGCATGTTCTTTTCAGCACTTGCTTTGGCCTCACTCCTCTTTTTCTTCAAATTGTTTGTTATGTTCATTGGTTGCATATCGTCATTGTTAGACTATAAGCTCTTCAAGGCAGGAACCATCCTGTACGCTGTATTTGGCCCAAGGGGGCTCTGAACCTGAATGGGTCTCTATAATTGTAGCTCAGGTTTCATAACCTGGGTTTGTGGCTCCAGACATCAACACTGAATGCTACCATTCCATAATCCCTGGTGAATAAAAGAGTGAAAATTCAGAGGGGAGAAAAAATAACTTTATAAGAACAAAAAATGTTAACTATACATTTCTGTTATGACTTTAACTGGATACATAGGCCAAACTGCATTTTTTCCTGTTCGCTCAATTGCTGTCACCGTTAATCAGGCGCTTGCCTTTTACCCTGAAGAAAACAAGAGTGTATTTAGAACTATGCCAGCTGATTATTTTTGTGATTAAACTTTCAAATGATGTTTTAAATTGATAAATCAATGGTTTGGGTCTCATTTGAATAAATGATGGGGGTGATACTGCTCATCACTAGCCTATTAGGGACCCACCATCCACAATCATGGATGATTCTAAAATAGATCAATATGATAAAGCTTTTCAGGAGTTAGCCCCCTTTCCACCAGGTTTCTAAGTTGGGAAATGAGAAAATTATCCCCCACAGATTCTACAGCACCAAGAGCAAATATTTAACTGGAAATGTATAATTGATTGGATATACTGTATATTATAGGCCTGGGCTACGTACTGATTAATAACTAGACTCCATGGTTCCAAAGATGCATAGCCTTCATGTGATTCAAGAGCCCATATTCTCAAGCCGTTCTTCTCTGGTGCAGCTGTGGAACTAGGTGTGCTGCCTACTAATTCAATATACACAAATAGCAAGCAGGCTGTAAAAGATGTGACGGCGACTCCACAGAGCATGTGATAACCTAGACAATTCCCTTAGCAGATACAGTAAATGCTGAAGGCTCTTTGCCATTTTCTATGAAGCTGAAGAAAATCCCATTTTTGCTAGCAAACTTTTAAACTCTGTTTCAGCCCAGGCCACTATTATATCTACCAAAGGGTGAAGGTAGAAAAATTTAGAACTTAGCTGAGTTTCCTGTCTGGTGGTTGGACTCGTGCAGGACCAGCCTTAGGGATGGGAAGCCAGGGCGGTTGCCCAGAGCAGCCTGCCAAAGAGGGTGCCGTGCACTGGCCCAGCCTGGCGCTCCACTTGTGCGCTGCGGCCAAACAGCCGCGGTGCTGGTTCCTCTCCCCCGGCCCAGCTCCTCCCCACAACTCCTCTCGGCTGGCAGGCCCCGGGCTGCCTTCTCCCTCCCCCGCACCCAATTCCTTCTCTTGGCCATCCGCCAGCTGAGAGCTCCTGCCAGTGAAGGGGGCGGAGAGGAGCTCTCAGCTGCTGCGGCTCCGCTCTGGCCCCAACTCCTCCCCCCAGAGGCTTGTACCACTTGGGGCTGTGGGGGGGGGGGGAGAGGCTCAGTGGCAGGTCTGGGGGTTTCTGGCTGCCGCGTGCCGCAGACAGCTGGGCTCCCCCAGGGCGTGGCCCCTGCCTCCTCCCTGGGCTCTTGGGCCCAGGCTGGGCCTGAGCCAGCACTGGTGGGAAGGTGCTGCACACGGTGCACCCTCTCCGCCCGCCCTGGCCCCGCCATTATTCGAAAACTCATGGCGATCGGGGGAGGTCCCGGATGACTGGAAAAAGGCTAATGTAGTGCCCATCTTTAAAAAAGGGAAGAAGGAGGATCCGGGGAACTACAGGCCAGTCAGCCTCACCTCAGTCCCTGGAAAATCATGGAGCAGGTCCTCAAGGAATCAATTATGAAACACTTAGAGGAGAGGAAAGTGATCAGGAACAGTCAGCATGGATTCACCAAGGGGAAGTCGTGCCTGACTAACCTAATTGCCTTCTATGATGAGATAACTGGCTCTGTGGATGAGGGGAAAGCAGTGGATGTGTTATTCCTTGATTTTAGCAAAGCTTTTGATACGGTCTCCCACAGTATTCTTGCTGCCAAGTTAAAGTAGTATGGGCTGGATGAATGGACTGTAAGGTGGATAGAAAGCTGGCTAGATCGTCGGGCTCAACTGGTAGTGATCAATGGCTCCATGTCTAGTTGGCAGCCAGTTTCAAGCAGAGTGCCCCAAGGGTCGGTCCTGGGGCCGGTTTTGTTTAATATCTTTATTAATGATCTGGAGGATGGTGTGGACTGCACTCTCAGTAAGTTTGCCGATGACACTAAACTAGGAGGCGTGGTAGATACACTAGAGGGTAGGGATCGGATACAGAGGGACCTAGACAAATTAGAGGATTGGGCCAAAAGAAACCTGATGAGGTTCAACAAGGACAAGTGCAGAGTCCTGCACTTAGGACAGAAGAATCCCATGCACAGCTACAGACTAGGGACCGAATGGCTAGGTAGCAGTTCTGCAGAAAAGGACCTAGGGGTCACAGTGGACGAGAAGCTGGATATGAGTCAACAGTGTGCTCTTGTTGCCAAGAAGGCTAACGGCATTTTGGGCCGTATAAGTAGGGGCATTGCCAGCAGATCGAGGGACGTGATCGTTCCCCTTTATTCGACATTGGTGAAGCCTCATCTGGAGTAGTGTGTCCAGTTTTGGGCCCCACACTACAAGAAGGATAAATTGGAAAGAGTCCAGCGGAGGGCAACAAAAATGATTAGGGGTCTGGAGCGCATGACTTATGAGGAGAGGCTGAGGGAACTGGGATTGTTTAGTCTCCAGAAGAGAAGAATGAGGGGGGATTTGATAGCAGCCTTCAACTACCTGAAGGGGGGTTCCAAAGAGGATGGATCTTGGCTGTTCTCAATGGTGGCAGATGACAGAACAAGGAGCAATGGTCTCAAGTTGCAGTGGGGGAGGTCTAGGTTGGATATTAGGAAACGCTATTTCACTAGGAGGGTGGTGAAGCACTGGAATGCGTTACCTAGGGAGGTGGTGGAGTCTCCTTCCTTGGAGGTTTTTAAGGCCTGGCTTGACAAAGCCCTGGCTGGGATGATTTAATTGGGAATTGGTCCTGCTTTGAGCAGGGGGTTGGACTAGATGACCTCCTGAGGTCCCTTCCAACCCTGATATTCTATGATTCTATGAATGCTGAGGCTGGGGAACACCATGGGGGTCCCGGACCATGCTGGGCAGGAAACGGCAATGGCACCCAGTGGATGGATACTCGGACCAGTGGGTGCTCCTTGCTCTAGGCAAGCCCCGTCGGTGTGGGCCCCACAGAGCAAGTGGTGTCTCTTCGCCCCATCCCCCCACCAATGCCCCTGGTCTAGGGAGGGATGTGGGTCAGGTCCAGTTCAGTCTGGGGAGGGATGTGGGTCTGGTTCAGTTTGGAGGGTTGGCCTGGTCTTTTGGGAGCACAGCTGGTCCTGATCCTAGTCTCTGTGCCTCTCTGACAGGGGTGAAGGACTAGCAAGACTAGTATGAATAATGACACTGTAAATAAAATGAACTGAAGTTTTTCATATTTTTTATTTTTAAAACTTTTAAAGCAGTTTTTAAATTTGCCCCAATTTCATACAAAAATGTAATTCAAGCGCTGGTAGTTCATGTGAGAAATGTGAAGGATGAGAGAGTGTGATGGTTCCCTTTTAGTGGGAGAAGCACATGGCTGGTGTTTTGGCCAGCTTTGGCTTTTGTTAGCTGTTTTTACCCCCATACTCCTTCACACACACAGTCTCCCTCAAACAGTCCCATCAACACACACACCAGGGCTTCCTGCATCCAGGTAACTTTCCCCACCTGGGCTGTGCTGTGAGGCATCAGGAGCTGCTGCTCTCGTGCCCTCTCTTTAGCATCCCAGTCGGGGAAAGTTACCTGGATGTAGGGAGCCCTGACGTCACTCCTCTCTCCCCCACTCACCGCCCAGAGGGGTGTGCGGGGCAGAGGAGCAGCAGTCGGGGGGGGGGGGGGGGAACGAGCAGCAATGCCAGCTGTTTTGTGCATCCAGGTCGTTTCCCCACCTGGATGCAGGAGGGGGATGCAGGGATTAGGGGCACAGGAGGGCAGAGGTTAGGAGTGAAGGGGGTGCAGGGATTAAGGGCACAGGAGGGAGAGCAGGCCTTTGGAGCGAAGAGAGGGTGGGGAGCCTGGGGAGTCCATGGGGGCCAGGGACAATGAGGGGGCACCGTGCCCATGGGGCCAGGGGCACCAAAATGCAAGTTCGCCCAGGATGCCATTTTCCCTAAAGCCAGCCCTGGACTCGTGTCTATGTTCATGCATCCTGCATATGACTGCAAAGTGCAAATGGAACCTGTATAGTTCAAAATCAACATTTCTATGGGAATCTCTCCTTGGCTAAGCCACTGAATGTTCTGAGTCGGTCTGTGCTAGACACTTGTATAGAGTACTATTAAAGATGAGAGAGAAAGATAGCAGCTGTTTGCAAAAATGTCACTATTTTAGATCAAGCAACTATAGCAAAACAAAGATCTCTGCAGGAAACCTGTCCCTTTAAATCCCGTTTCTCTGTCCCATTAAAGCTTTATCCTTTTGTCCTCTTGGAAAAATCATATTAGGTTTTTGAAAACCCCTGATAACTGCCAACTTGTTTTTTTATGGGGCTGCAGCTTTCATTTTCTCCTTTACAGACTAGTGGCTGAATATCAAATGCTAGCCTTGATTAAGTTTATAAAAATGGAGTCCCTCATCTACTAATCAATAATTTTTGTTGTACAGTGATACTATAAATTTTCTAAGCAATTTGCTTTCTTCAGATTGCCATAGGAACTAGCACTTCTCCCACTGTTAGCAGTTATGAATTTAACTCTTCCCTACATTAGAATGATCTATTATCCGAATCCTTAGAGTGCTCTATTGTATAATAGATGCCCAAGTACTTTACTTATATATACACAAATGCATATGAATGGATAAAAACACTGAAATTCTTCTGAAGTTCATCCCACTGAAACTAAACAGTCCTTAATCCTGCAACGAATGTTGACCCTTTAATTAACCTGAAACTCAAATGGACATGTAAAAGTCTATTTAAGTTTTTCTTCCAACATCAGGATACTCTCAAAGTCCCTTAAGCATCTCAGAAACTGCAAAAACAGCACAAGCAATAGAATGGGCAAACATTCATGGCTTCTAAACCACTGCATTTTCATTGGTTTTCTTTTTATTTTATTAACTGTTTCCAGCGGTTTTTCCATGCAGAATGTAGAGCAGGGGTCAGCAACGTTGGCACGCGGCTCGCAAGGGTAAGCACCCTGGCGGGCCGGGCCAGTTTTATTTACCTGCTGACGCGGCAGGTTCGGCCGATCGCGGCCCCCACTGGCCGCGGTTCGCTGTCCCGGGCCAATGCGGGCGGCGAGAAGCGGCGCGGGCGAGCGATGTGCTGGCCGCGGCTTCCCACCGCCCCCATTGGCCCGGGACGGCGAACTGCGGCCAGTGGGGCCGCGATCGGCCGAACCTGCCGCGTCAGCAGGTAAATAAAACTGGCCCGGCCCGCCAGGGTGCTTACCCTGGCGAGCCGCGTGCCGAACGTTGCCGACCCCTGATGTAGAGCATAAACACATTAAACTTGATGGTATTGCCTGTTTGTGCCACCGCTGCATCATGTCACTGAGTTTTCATACATAGATGTAGATAGAGGTAGATGTGAACCCATGTGATCATCTGAGTGGGACTGATAACATGTTAGTGCTCACTGACTGCTATTGCTGAGCAGATGGGGACAGAGGAGTGAGAGGGCAACAAGAGAGAGTAAACTGTGTGCCTGGTCTTTTTTACAGTGGAGTAAAACCAGGTCTAACACTGGTTCAGTTTATTTGGCATTAAGGACAGTGGGAGCCTGTAAGAAAGGCTTCCAAGAATTTTTACCATTGTGTTAGATAAGCCTACTTTTCAAAAGTGTCAGCAGACATGGGTTCTATTGCCAGATCTGCTACTGATTGCAACTCACTTGACATCTCTTTGTCTTAGCTTTCTCCATCTGTGAAATCGGGAACATTATATTACTCTCCTTCACTAAGTGATTTGAGATACTTGGATGAAAAGCAACGGAGAGTGGCTAAATATTACTACTCTGGCTGTTAGATGATTGAGAATTAGGAGAAATTCAACTCAAAAGACCAACCAGATGAACTGGTTATGTCTCGTCTGGCTACAGTCACTGATAATTTTACTGCAGGTCAAGTACAGGGCCATCTCCAATTTTTATGACAATATTAAGACTTCACTAATAAGACTTGTCCATTTCATAGTTGCACCAGCTATCTATTAGCTAAAGAAATAGCTGGGAAAGAACACTGCCTTTCACATTCTTAGATTCTTTAAGAATAACACAACCTGTGTTCATGTGAAGTGTCTATGGTTAACAACATACTAAGAAATCTCTGACTGATAGGCTAACAACAATGCAACGGAATAAGCTGTCAAAACAAATATTTTCAGCAGTGGTATCATTTTCCTTCACTTTAACAAAGACAAGTTCACATACCCAGCTTAGTGCTGCTGTTTAACAGCACCTCAGGGGAATGACACAGAGAAGACATGAATGTTGTGACAAACCCCAGAAACTCTATAGAACTCATCTGCCATGAAAGTCATTCTACATCTCATCAGTTACGTGAATGAAAGATGAAATGAGCAATAAGGAATCTGGATGCTAAACTTATGGAACATATTTAAAGTCAGTATTAACACACATAAATAATCAGAGACATGAAGGGCTGAAGTCCATGCACCCTTTAACTGATCATGTGGAAAACACTCACCCAGTCATTGCTTAACTCTCAAGGTGAAAGTCCTCCAAGGACTTTACCAATATGGCCTTAGGGAAAAATCCTAACTTCAGATTCAGCAATCATTTCTAATTTGTGCATGTGAACAAGGACAGCAAGAGTTAAGCGTTGAACCCCATTAATATCCCAAGATAGTATTGGTCCACTGGAAAGTTGTTCAAGCCCCATAACTTTACAAAAATATTCATGTATATTGAGACATACCCTGACCTATTTACATAGGCAAAATTCCAAAGGAGTATGGTTTCAGGTAAGGAACCTAGGATCAGGCCCATTATTACATTTGAGTGGGTTTTCAAAAGTGCTCAACATTGGCCTAACTCTGCTCCTATTTAAGTCAATAGTGATAATACTCATGCCTGGAATTTTTTTAATGTGACATTTAACTCAGTAAATATGTGCCCAAATTCAGCCTTCAGCTCTCAATTTTTTTGTATACCTTTACCTCAGTCCTGGACTGTGTATTGTAACCTAGCATAGCTGTATGAAATGTACAATACAGCATACTGCATTTCTGAAAACATGCAAAATAGGAAACATTCACCTGATTTTGAGACAGAAATCATGATCAACTCATATTGACGATATATGTTTAGTTCAGCACTTTTCTTTATTCAATACTTCATTTTCATAATGGAATACTGAGCACTAAGATTAATTTGTACCCAAGTAATTATTTTCTGTGCCACAAAGTATATTAGTTTTGTCACCTCAGGAAATTCTATAACTCATATTCTAAACAGAAAGTGTGACTGCAAAATGATATTCTTTGAAAAATATCCAAAGCCTAAATACTCAAAAAAAGAAGAAATTAAATTAAACTTTTGTTATCATAGCCTGTGAGCCTTATTCATATGAGTAGCAACACTGAAGTTGAGACCTAAAAGTGTACATTGGCATGGGAAGGGTTAATTCAGACACTGGACAACAGGAGTTCCTACTGTAAGGAATTTTTTGAACTATCTAGGAAGGCATTTGATCTAACAACTTTATAAAACCCTAAATACATTCAGCAGGAAAAGAAGGATCAGGAGTATAAACCCCGGTCCCACGTGCTTAACTTTTACATACTATGAGTAGTCCCATTGACTTCTAAGTTCCCAAAGTTCCTTGTGATGTTTTGGGATGAAAAGCGTAAATATTTAGTGGACTGTATGGTCTAGTGGTCAGAGTAGATGACTGCAGGTCAGGACTTTTGGATGCTATTTCCAGCTCTTCCACTACAGTGTTTTTATGGCTTTGGGAAAATCACTCAGGATGGGATTTTTAAAGGAGACTAAAAGAGTTAGGTGTGGAAATCCCACTGAAATTAAATGAGTTGGGTACCTGACTCCCATAGGTTCCTTTGAATATTGTGACAAATTAGTGCATAATCATGTAATTAAAGACTGTATCATAATGCATGTGCACAAGGGGACTGAATCAAGATAGCATGGATAAACTTAATTCTAACATTTAACATCTGAATGCTTAGCTTTGCTACCTAACATACTTTTCATGTAGATTTTTTTATGCAATATAAAATGGGATTCCCATTAAATTATTATAAAGCTTTCTTTCAAATTATACATACATATGTACAATATGAAAGAGAGCTTTATAATATTTTAATATGGTTACTTGCACTTACTTATAATCCCATTACAGTGCTGGTCAATTTAGCTTCATGCTCTTAAATGCTCTTATGTCCTTTCATGAGGGCACCACTCTGACAGTGTTATAAGTAATTGCAACTGACCTTATGGTATATACAAGAGGGCATTATCTGAGTCAAATGAAACAACAGACAAAGTGGTATTTCAACGTGAAAACACACAGGCCGTACTTACAGTACATTAGTTAAGAGAGCATGCACAACTGTAGTCAAGAAACACCAGTAAATATTGGGGGGGGGGGGGGAGAGTGAAGAAAACATCTACTAAGCTGCTAATGTTAGAGCCAAACTAGAACAGCCAGATACAGTGCTTTGCTAATGGAAATAATGCTTAGGTGAGAGATGGAAGTCACCTACATTTTGGTTCTCACAGGTTTCACCTCATCAAGAAACAAATTATATAGGCCCTTCTTTGCACAGATGTATGGTGGAAGGGACAGGCCCAAGGGGCTTTCCCCATTCGTGTGGTTCACAGAAGGGTTAGATACAACTGTGTGCTCTGGACCACAGGGACTCATCCTCATGTCCCCTGAGGGGTGTGCAGTGCTGGCCAAAGAAGCAGGTGGAGGCAAGACCAGACATGTTCTCTTTGAATTCTGGATATCTCTGGGACCCCTTCAGTTTCCGGGTGAGCCTCTCAAGGCAGCACAGAGCCACAGGACTCTATCATAAATACTGAACTGAGTCCCATAAAACAACATCCATACTTGGGCCGAAGCCTGCACCCAATTAAATCAGTAGGAGCTTTGCATGAGACTCCTAAATGATTCTTTGCTAAAAGCAACTGGATGGAGGGGATTTTGCTGCTTGTGGCAGGCCTCACCTGTAATGAGGAGGGGATTCTTTTGTGTTCTGCAGTTGACTATGTTAAACATTTGGCACACACCGCTACAATTTTTCTCCAGTGATACGCACAGAAAACTGTCTGCATTTTGGCAAAGATCTACCTGAAGCTAGAGCAGTTTGTAAAACAGTGCACATAACTTATTGGAGGAGTGTAAGACAGGGGATGTGAAGGTGAAACTTGCAGCTGTTTGGCCAAATGCTTAAATCTGCAGTGATCAAGTAAAACATTTTGATAACCAGATATGATATATGATCAGACAGGGTAGGCATTAGAATGATTTTTAAATGAAAAGTATGGATCCAGAGCCAAATTTGATTAAAACAAAATAGAAAGTGGAGTGTTTGGAAAGATACAGAACAGTCTGTACCCTTGCTGGGCACATGCTTCAAAATTGACCTTGATGCAGCAAAGTTATGCTTTTTCCAATAATATCCTTCATTTGTTGACCTCAGAAAGAAGCCAGTCTATTTACATGGATAGAAATAACATCCATTGCGCTTGGAATTCTCTTGCTGTAGTAGAGCAGTACAGATTAGGAATATGTCCCGATCCAAACACTCCTGCATTATGGGAAAATTTGGAACTGGATCCAAGATTTGAAGCACAAGTTCATCCCTGGTATAGATGTCTATCTCCCCAGTTAGAAACTTGTCTTGCATAATTAAGTACTGGCGGGAGCCCTGCTGTATATCAGTGCTATCACTCCTAATCACAGCAGGCTTTACCTTTTTTTATTTATTACTGAGCTACTGTATGTGTATTAATATGAGTTAAGTGCAGGGCTGCAAGCATTAAGGAAGCTCTGGATCTTGCCAATGCATGTATCTCTAATGCCGAGGGGCCCTTAATAAAGCCCAGCTTAAAGCAGGTGAAGTTTTCATGATTTCCTAGAAGGTGAGGCCCCTGCTTGGATCTGTGCAGAGGGAGACTGACCAATTATGAGCTAAATTCTACTCTTGTTTTTATCATTGTAAATGCAGAGTGCCTCATTGACAGAACTTTTGTAAGTGGGGGAAATGGGGATGAATGGAAGAAACAGACACCAAGTGACCAGGAGGGGAGAATAGTAGCAGCCCTCATGGCGGACGCAGATGAGGGAAGAGCAGCCACCAAAGGATAGGATATTTGTCTTCCTCTAGGAAGAATTCATTTTGTAGGTGGTAAGAAGCACAGAAAGGGATTCAAAAGGACTGGACTCAGCACTCTTCCTATTCCTCCACACAGCCTCTCTGTGCATGACTATCAGAACAGACAAACAAGTAATTCGCTGGTTATTAGAGGCACATATCTCAAGTGAAAATAATGGTTAGATTGCTACCAGAACAAAACTCAAATCCAACATCAGCTCTAATTTGCAATACCTACCTCAGACACATTTCTTTACTTATTTTAAAAAAAAATCTTTAGTAATAAAGCACAATGCATTGAACCATTGTAAATGCATACATAGATTTAACCTAAACTGCACTGGGTTGCTTCATTTTAAAACTGCATTTGATGGAGAGTAATTTGAAATATTGATTAAAATGAAACCAGCTAACTAGAAGAATGATAATAGGCTAATAATAATGAGTCGATCTGACTTTGATGAATGGACCAAAATGTGAGCTGCAAAAGGAAGGTAATTAGATTTTGAACTATCCACATTTCCTATCATAGTTTTATTCTGGCCTTGCTGGGTGTCAGGACATTTGTTCAATTAGAATATTACACAAAAATCAGCACTGATAGCACATAACCCTCTGCAGGTTTTGAAAAAACAAACACTTGTATGCTTTGGATGATTGTAAACACATAGGGCTTCTTTTTCTTTACCAAATTACATGTAGTATGTGAGCAGCAGTCTGAGTAATTAAAAATAATGAGGCCTGCTAGCTCCGCTAATTGTATTATCTTTATAGCATCAGGCTTCGAGCAACTCACTAGCAAAACAGCCCAGATGAGAAATCTCTTTAGAACGCTCAGCGGTTGTTTATGGTACAATAGGATAATCTTTCCAGCCTAAAAATCAGAAAAACAAAATGAAAAGCAGGCATTAGTAGACAGGTCTCAGGAGAAAGCAAAGGTTGATTGGTTGATAACCAAAATAAAGCTGTTTCCTCCCCCCCACCCCCAGGAAAGACGGAACAACTAAGAAAAAGTTACATTCTTTATCACTCCTTTCTCTGCTAAAAGCCTCTGGTCCAGGCTGGAGAAAGAGAGAGTCGCATTTAGAATACTTTGAATTCTTGTCTACTCTTTTAGGTCATGAAGTTGAAAGAGATATGGCGCTGAACACCCTCAGCAACCATCAGCTTCAAATGAGAGTTGATGACACTCAGGGGTGGCTCTATGCTTTTTGCCGCCCCAAGCATGGCAGTCAGGCAGCTCACGCAGATTCGGCGGCGTTTTCCGCGGGTGATCTGCCAGTCCCGCACCTTTGCCGTACCCGCCGCCGAATTGCCGCCGAAGCTGCGGGACCAGCAGACCTCCCGCAGGCATGCCGCCGAAGGCTGCCTCACTGCCGTCCTCACGGCGACTGGCACGCCGCCCCCCGCAGCTTGCCGCCCCAGGCACGCGCTTGCTGCGCTGGTGCCTGGAGCCGCCCCTGATGACACTCAAGGTAGGTCCACACCACAATCGGAAATGTGATTGCAGCATACCACATGCAGACATACCTGAGCTAGTAAAGCTGCAGCAGTGGGGGCTAGATGCCCAAGTACGTACTCAGGGTCCTAGGCAGGCTTGTACAGCCCATGTTGAAGTCCCTGCTGTCGTTTTCTTCTGTACCAGATATGGACTGGCTACAGAGCTTGCTTATAAACACCAGATGTGTTCATCATAAGATCCTTTAATGCTCTGGCAGATATGATGGAGATTAGCTAAAATAAGGCATTTTACACATGACGCCACCCGTAGGTGAAAAGTATAATACAGTTTAGCATTCCATTACATCTCCCCCTTTAAATTCTACATTCCTACCATTTACAATATTTACACTATCACACTGTCTTTGAAGTTCAGTATATATCAGTCTGTTGAGTGTCTCTAAATAATACTAGTTTTCTAATTACACAACCCAAACACAAAATAGCTTGATTATCTGGGTGTCCATTAGTTGCAATGATTGGCTGTGATTGGTCCAGAATCCTTGAGTCTTCCTCTTGTTCTGTATCCACCATCTGAAGAGTTTGCTCTGTTGATTGTTCTCTCTGAGGAACAAACGGTATATGTCTACGGTTTCTGTTGAAAACTGCCCACTGTCGGTCTCAATCACATATGATCTGCATGCTGAATTCTTTTTCTTTACAACAGCCGGAGTTGTCCATGCTTTTTCTCCATCCAATTTGACATGAACACAGTCACCAGGTTCTAGACCCAGCAGTTCTCTGAGTGGCATATGTTGTAAAAGTGTTTATAGGCTCTTTTAGCCTTTTTATCTGATTTGGCGACTCTCTTTATGTCTGGCCACTTTCGTGATAGATTCTTTTCCAAAGTTGGAACAGTAGTTCTGAGATATCTTCTCATTAGGAGTTGTGCTGGACTATATCCAGTAGCTGCTATAGGTGTTGATCTGTAACTCAGAAGAGCAAGGAATGGATCTTCCTGCTGTAGGATTTTCTTGGCTGTCTGTACAGCTCTCTCATTCTCTCCATTCACTTGTGGGTAATGTGGGCTGTTAGTAATATGATCAAAATCATATTTCATTTGGCATGACAAATTCTGCTGCTGTGAATTGTGGTCCATTGTCCATCACTAGTTGTTCTGGAATACCCGAGTGAGTAAAAGTGCACTTCAGTTTCTCCAACAACACTGACATATTACCTCTTTTATTGCATAATTTCTATATAATACCTGGGAAAATAGTCCACAATGACGAGGTAATGATGTCCTCTGACCTCGCATACATTTGCGGCTAGCTTCTTCCAAGGTCTCTCTGGCAGAGGTGCTGTTATTAAAGGTTCTTTGTGTTGTGTTTGTCTGTTAGTTCTGCAATGTTCACATGCAGAAACTTTAATCTTTATGTTCTTGCCGATGCATGACCACCACAATGACTGGTTGGCCATTCATGGCATTTAGTTAATCTCATTGTCCTTCATGGATGAGATTTAGGATTTCCCCTCTCATTTCATTTAGAATTATGATGCAATTGCCTTTAATCATTAGTCCATTTGACCTTGCTTAATTGTCTACATACCGCAAAGTAGTCTCTTATCACTTTGTTAGTGTCCTTTAGATACTTGGGTCAGCCACCTCTAATGTAACTTAGAACTTCCTGAAGTTGCATGTCTGTTGAAGTTGCTTTTTCTAGCTGGTGTAGTCTCTTTTCTAACACTGGTCTGCATGTATCCACAGCACCCACATATGCCTTTACATCATCTTCAAGCTCACAGGTAGGTGAGTGTGATGCTGTGCTCCATGAAAAACTGTCTGCTACTTCCAGAATTTTTCCCGGGAACATATCTAGCACTTGAGTTAAATTACTTTAACCTTAGCAATAGATGGCATCTCGGTAGTGCTTGATCCAGATCTTTTCTGTTGATGAGGGTTACAAGCAGTTTATGGTCTGTTATTAAAGTAATTGATTCCAATCTACACAGATATGTGTAAAAGTTCTCACAGGCCCATACGCTTGCCAGGCACTGTTTTACAACCAGTGCATATCATTTTTCTGCTTCTGGGAGTGTGTGAGAGGCAAATGCAACTGGCTTCTGCTCAGAACCATATTGCTGCAACAATACACCACTTAGCCCATAGCTGCTTGCATCTGCATGGACCATTGCGGGTTTGTTCACATCGTACTACATGAGAACTGGAGCTGTTGAGATGCTTTCCAAAAGGTAAAAAGAAATTAATTTCTTGATTTGGCCCCATAGCCAAGATGTGATGGACTTAAACAGTTCATTCAGTGGTTTGATCACTGCAGGAAGGTCTTTTAGGTATCGACCAAGATAATTTACCCCCTCCCCCCCGGTATATGTCTCAGTTATGGTATATGAGCTGGTGTATTCAATTCTCAAATGGCTTTTACTTTCTCAGGGCTAGGACTGATTCCATCTTTGTTTATGGTCTGCCCCAAAAGCTTCAGTCCAGACTGATTAGGTGTAGGACTTCGTTGAGGATTTTGTTGTGTTCTTCCATTGAAAATCCATGTCATAGAATATTAGGGTTGGAAGGGACCTCAGGAGGTCATCTAGTCCAAGCCCCTTCTCAAAGCAGGACCAATCCCCAGACAGATTTTTGCCCCAGATCCCTAAATGGCCCCCTCAAGGATTGAACTCACAACCCTGTGTTTAGCAGGCCAATGCTCAAACCACTGAGCTATCTCTCCCCCCATCTATCAGAAAATTCCCCATGAAAACTACAATTCCATTTGTGTTTAACAGTTCTGCCAACTGTCTTTGGAAAATTTCAGGTACACTGGAAAATCAGAGTAATCTTCAAAAGCAAAATCTCCCAAAGGATGTGATAAATGTAATTAATTTAGCACTTTCCTTGGCAAAAGGAATTTGCCAGAATCCTCTTGGGGCATCCAGCTTGGAGAATACTGTAGCTCCTTTCCCTTTGGGGAGGAAGTCGTCCAGCATTGGGAGGACATATTTTTCTCTCATAACTGCTTCATTAAGTCTTTAAAGATCCACAATAATTCACATTTTTCCTTTTATATAACTGGTACCACCGGGGCACACCATGCTATTGGCTCAGAGATTTTTCTCGATTATACCAATCCGCTCCATTTTCTTTAACTCAGTTTCCACTTTATGAAGTAATAGGACAGGAATCCTGGGAGGTGTATGTACATTATAAGGCTCAGCATTATTTATACTGGATTATTTAAGGTTATTTGTACTGGATCTCTTTTCTAAAGTTCAGTCTCACCAAATATTCCACCAAGTTCTTCCACCTTTCTCACTAGGCCCATCCTTGCTGCCACGCTGCAGCTGAGAAGGATGTTGGTCTGTGGTCTTGTGATCACACACAAAGATAAAAGGTATTCATTCAGAGTGTATGTTGTCTGTGATGAACTGGCCCAAGCAGTTCAGGTGTCAGGTGACTTCAGCTCTGGGAGGGGTTGAAGGTGATTTTAAGTCCCTTCTGAGATGACTGTGACATCAGCTCCTGAGTCAATTTTAAAGTCAGTCTTGCCATGAATATTCAATTTCACTCTCCAGGCAAGCTTTATGTCACCACAAATGATAGATCCCAGAAACAATGGCTTTTGATTGTCTGCAGTATAAGTCAACTCTCTGACTGCTTTTTGGTGTGGCAAACAACTGCAAAATGTCATATTTCATGCATTTATTATACCACGTGCCTCTGGCTAGACATGCATCATCTCTTGGGAATATGACTTTTTCCATACCTTGTGCATGGAGGCTGGAATTTATCCCTCTTAGGCTGGGAGGAGTTCTCTCCTTGCCTCAGGGGTTTTATGGTAATGACTTTTAATACTCAAGTGCCTGTTTATACCTTCTATGCTAGTTTCATGGTTTTCAAGTTTGTCAAGCGTCTCTAGGTTTTGCAGTTTCACCAGTTCAGTGTGTTTTTCTACTTGAATAGCTGTGACTAAGGTAAAATCTCTCTTCAGTTGTAGCTGCTGTGAAGGGTTTTTATCTGTTAACACAATAACCAGCCTGTCTCTGATATTTTCATGTTTTGAATTCCTGAAAATCACCATTTTCAGCCAATGTATGCACAGTTCTTATAAAACATTAAACATTTTTGCCTAGTTCTTGAATTCTATGATGAAAACATGCTGTTTTATAAACCACATTTCTTGGAGGTACAAAGTGTGAATCAAACATAGCTAGAATCCTTTCATAGTCATCTTTGTGAGTGTTTTCAAAAAAGTCAAAGGATTTAAAGATATGTTCTGCTTGCTTCCCCATAGCATAAATTAAAGATGATACCTGTATATCTGCAGTTTCTTTGTGCAGCTTGGTAGCAATTCAAAATTTTGCAAAAATACTGTTTCCAGTCTGTCCATGTGAAGGTTTGTCAGGGCTGAAGTTCTCTGGAGCATTAAAGAGTGGCATGTTGATGAGATCATGAAACCTTAGTTGCTGTTCCTTCGGTCTAGTTCTCAGTTTACTCCTGACACTATGTCATGTTCCTCTGTACAACATATGAGGCTTGCTTATCCACACGGACATGATCATCATTAGATCATGTAATGCTCTGCCAAATATGGCTGAGGTTCATTTAACTAAGGTATTTTACACACAGTGTCATCTAATGGCTGAACACTATAATATAGTTTAGCATTCCATTACACATGCTGCCACTACTTCATTGCTATTGGTATCCATGCTAGTTAGATCAGGTATGTCTACACATGCTGCAATCACACATCCAATTGCATCTTAGGTATACCCCCAGCACTTCACAGGATGGTCCAATGTGTTATTGTGAGCTTAGGTCTAAATTAAGCCTATCATACAATATGTCTCCCACTTCACAAACTATAACAACACCCTTCACTTAACTTTACAGTACCAACAAACCTGTGGTGTACTTAGTGGACATAGTGGGCCGCAGGCAATCTGTTGGGGCCCACTTCCCTATCCCATATGCAGTTTCTGAAAAACGTAAGCTTTCTTTTAAATAAAGTTTCTGGCTTTATGTTTGCAAAAATACCTTTCAAGTATGACCCTCTGTTGTGCTGTCTTCCTGAATCTGCAGGCAGCCAGACCAAAAAAAAAAAAAAAAGAGGCCTGCAAACAGATGCCATTCAATTCAATAGGAGTTAACTCTAGCGACAGATGGCACCAGTTTATATGTCAACATTGTTAGCTATTCTCCTTCTGTTCACTACAGCAGAAATGACCAGCTACTGTGCTTATTCACTGTGGTTGAATATACATTATAGAAGTTAGAGATGGAAAATATGTACAAAAAAGTCTGATGCACAACCTCTGGCACCAAGGAAGAGATTACTGTAAGGTCTTGTTCTGCACTAAGGAAAATAGGCATGCTAAACATGGTGTGGTCTCCCAACACATTTGTAGCACACTCATACAGTGTCCTCTTCTGAGACAGGCAGATGTTAGATGCAGTGCGAAGCTGGAAAGGTAGTAGTTTAAGCAGTTGATCACTGAGAAATCATTCACAATTGAGCCTCACGGTGCTATATGTAAGCAGCTTCTGGGAAACTTGTGCAATGGAGTTAAGAAAGGAGACCAGTCAGACAGCCCACCTCAGCAGTGACCAGCGCACTGTGAGATGGCATTGGGAGGACTATATCCACTGGTACTGCAATGATGGATGCAGTACAGTGCAAAACCAGATGATGGTTAGCCTTACTTGAAGTTTAGTTACTAATTCAAACAGCGGTTGCATACCTTAACATCACTGGGAGAATCTGTATGTGGACTCAGGGTGTGTTATGGGGACCTGTAACGATGCTGGTTCTGGCGGGACCCAACTGAGAGTGCCAATTTAGGACAAATTGCTTAAAACAGGGCAGTTACAGCCCAAGGCTGGGGTTTTTCCACCTCTAAGGCAAACCAAACCAGCCAGACAAAGAGGACTTTGGTCTCACCCCACTGGCTAAACACAAGTCACACAAGCAATTCCCTTAGACACTCCAGTTTCCCAGTATCACCACCTGTGCCACTCATCATGGGGACAAATGGTTATGAAAACCAATACCTCAGTAAAAGAAAAAGGTTCTCCTGATCCCAAAGGACCGAGCCCCAGACCCAGGTCAATATACAAATCAGATCTTACCCACAAATCACGCTGTTGCCAATCCTTTAGAATCTAAAATCTAAAGGTTTATTCATAAAAGGAAAAAGATATGGATGAGAGCTAGAATTGGTTAAATGGAATCAATTACATACAGTAATGGCACAGTTCTTAGTTCAGGCTTGTAGCAGAGATAGAATAAACTGCAGGTTCAAATTAAGTCTCTGGAGTACATCCCCAGCTGGGATGGGTCATTCAGTCCTTTGTGCAGAGCTTCCGTTTGTAGCAAAGTCCCTCCAGAGGTAAGAAGCAGGATTGAAGACAAAATGGAGATGAGGCATCAGCCTTTTATAATCTTTTCCAGGTGTAAGAATACCTCTTTGTTCTTACTGTGGAAAATTACAGCAAAATGGAGTTTGGAGTCACATGGGCAAGTTCCTGCATACTTTGCTGAGTTACAAGGCATATTTGCCTTCTCTCAATGGGTCAATTGTATAGCTGATGGTCCTTAATGGGCCATCAAGCAGGCTAGGCAGAGCTAACACCAACTTGTCTGGGATGTCACCCAGAAGCATAGCATAAGTTTGAAATACAGACAGTATAGAGCCAATATTCATAACTTCAACTACAAAATTGATACACACATATAGACACCATAATCATAACCAGCAAACCATAACCTTGTCTTAGACACCTCATTTGACCCCCTTTATACAAGATTTGGTGCCACTACAGGACTTTGGTTGCAACCATGTTCTATATGGTCCCAGTTCAAATCAATAACATGACAGGACCAAACTTGGGTTAGCGTACACAGTTTTTCTAACAAACTTTCTGAACTTGATCAGATATGCAGTTAGAATGGGGCTGTAATGTTCATGTTCTGTAAATGCTAATCAGAAAGGAATACATTTGCAATGTCCTTGCTTTGGGGGGCCAGAACATGTTTTTTGGGGAAAATACTCTTGTTAAAAATAAGACGTCTATTTTCTGGTGAACGTAAAGAATGGCTGATAAAGTTACTGGACACTAGGCACACTCAGTCACCATATAAACTTCTCAAACGCTTAAAGCCTGTGGCATTTGTTCACTTTTATAACCAAATGATACTGGAGGTGCTTGCAATGTTCTATATGATTCCAAATCAACAGGGTTCTAACTAGAGCTGTGCAAGAACTGGAATTTTCATTTTATGGGAAAATCTGTGATTTCAATATTTTGTTTTTGTTCTGATTTGGAATTAAAATGAAGCATTTTGAAATTTTAGGAGGAACAAAAAATTTTGAAAAAAATTGTTTCAGGTCAATCAAAATGTTTAATTTCTATTTTTATATATATAAAGAGTTTTTAAATAAAAAGTCATTTTGAAATATTTAAAATCAAAACATTCCATTCCGAAAAGGTTGAAATAGAGAGCTTAAACCTCATATAAATGGTTCTTTTCAATGGTTTTCAAAACAAAAATTCATCAAAATCAACATGGCACGTTTTGGTTTAAACAAAATGGCTCTTTCCAGTAGATAAATGTTCCACAGAAATTTGACAATTAGCTCTCATTCGAACCCATTTCTTCTGCAGAAACTGCTGTAGAATGCATACTCTAGGAATGGGGATTTTATGGTTTGTTTTTATTTTGTTTTGGGAACTTTTTTCTTCCGATTTTTTTAAGAGTATGACCACCAATGCAGAGTCAAAATGCCCGAGAGAATGAATCAACTCTGAGACAGGGATGGAAGACTATTATTTTTCAGGGACAAATTATATGTCCTTGTTCAGACAAAACTCCAGCTGAAATCAATGGGACCTTTGCCTCATTAATGACTTAGTAAAGATGGCATGACTGGCTTGTTAGCACCATATTATTTATAACCGGCTAACAAGGAAGGTGACAGAAACAAAGGGTTAAGGAAAACTGGAAGATAAGTTTTATATGAAAGAGAAGAGACAGCAGCATATGCTTAATAGTATAATTTAAGGAAGGCAGGATCTCAGTTTTGCCAATGTTTGTTTCTTCAACTCCTACAGCAACAGTGGTCTCCAAAGGAAGAACAGCAAGCAGCTGATGTTTATGTCAGCAGATGACACTTAGCCAGAGTGACTTGACTTGTCTTTTTCTCCTGGTTTCCTAATGTATTTTATAGGAACTTTAGGCACAGTTTCTAGGATCCCTGTAGGATTCTCTTATAAGATTCTGTGAAGTTCTAGGGTCTGTCAATAATTTATGTTTTATAGTAAGAGAAATGTAAAGAAAAATTTAAATCTCAGCTATCTCTGTGTGTAGCAGAGAGAGAGGATGCAGCAGAAGGGTGCAAGCTAATTTCTAAAGAAAAGAACCATACACAGACGTGGCGAGCTTAGTTTATTAAAAGGGCAAATCTAGATGTGTTAAGCCAAGTGTTCATTTTGATTTAATTGGATAGTCTCTGTATTTTAATAAATATTGCATTTTTTAAGATTATTGCTGAATGGGAAGTTTCACACAGTAGTCCTAGGAGAAAAGAGAACCCACAAGAGGTGCTGAGGTGTAAAGAGTCTCTGTAACGTACATGTCCCCATCAGTCTTGCTGAAGGGAGGTGGAAAAAGCTGTCCTCTCACTGAGTCATACTGCCATCAGGTTGAACTCAAGGGGAAGCTAAACAACATATCAGGAAAAGAAGGGTGGCAGGTCACATCTCCTACCACAGACATGTGTACAGTTTACTTGGGGCTCAATTCTGCCATACTTACTCACACTGAATAGTACCTTACTCCATGCTTACCCCGCTGCTTTCTCACAAAGTAAGGTATGCGATTCAGCATGAAGAGTCAGTCCTTTGAGATGTAGCACCTAATCCTGTGAGATTTGAGTACCTCGTTAGATGGAAGTAATGGCAATTGAGGACACCCTGCAGGAGATGCTCAGTAACACACAGGACTCAACAAAAATATTCTCATAAGAGTCCCTCCTCTCTCATTTTGGGAGCGACCATTTCTGCTCCTCTGGGCCTCCACTAGTGGTTCTCCAGTCCTTCTCCCGCATGCTGTGTGCCAGTGTGAACAGATGGGGCTTCGGGTTGTTATCTGATAAGGTTCTGAGTACCTGAAAGAACCTCTTCAAAAGAGAATATTTAATTAAAAGGACTGCAGTGTAATAACTTCATTAAAGTAAGGCCCAATTCGATTTATTTTCTGCCCCATTTTGCAATCCAGGGAAAGTAGGTTGACTTTGATCTTAGGTGCAAAACTGTGCAGTCACTTCAGTACCTCAGATATTAAGTGTCTTTACAGATTCAGGCGGCTATCAAAGTCTCAAAAGTCAGAATTTACATAAATATTGGGGAGCCAGTCCAGAAGTCCTTACATAAGTAAAACTCCCATTGACTTCACAGGGAGCTTTTCTGAATAAACATTTCAGATTAGGCCCTTTGTATATTAGTTTAATTATACACAGATAATTTCCACTTCTCTAAAACAGCATTCTCCACCAGCTCATTTTCTAATCCATACTATTCCCCACCCCACCCCCAACTCTGATATCCTGCTCATAAAGCTTCTAATTGCTGGGGATTAGAGAGTGTCAATCTGTGGACCCAGAAAGGAAATGGAAAGGAAGGGAGGAATGTCTCAGATAATTACACTAGCCAGCATTTGTTAGAGTCAAAGATAGTGCTGGCAGAGAAATGCTGTAAGGAAACATGAAATTACTTTGCAGCCCAACCTTGGAGAGTTGCTATATGAGAATCACAGGGAAGACACTCAGGAAAAGAAATCATACAATATATTCCAAAGAGGTACTGATTCCTCAGTTCACATTTATGGACTCAGGACTGAGTTACGGAGTCCAAAATGATTAACTCTTTAAAGGAAAACTGCAACTGCTATAGCAGAAGAATAAATCACGGAACAAGTTCATAAGCAATTTCAATAGACTAAACATGAATAATTAGAAATCAGGCAGGAAGCACCATTTTGAAAGTCTGATGCTGTAGGTTAAGGTGACAAAAAATGCAGCTCACCAGTGAAATGCATGGGCAAGGCATGAGACTAAATGTGTGAAATCCTGACCCAACATTGTCAATGACAAACTGCATCTTCTTTATCAAACTACTGTACATTAACAGAATGGTCAAGCTGCTGAGAAATAGGAGCTCCTACAGACAGAAGTGATCAGCTCTGTTAGTTGTGAAGATAGCGAAGCAGTAGCCATTTTGAGAATTAATTTCTAAGACATGTCCTTAGTAGATATCAATGTAGCTAAGTGCCTGATCCTTCTCACAGACAAAACTCCCCAAAACGCCAGAGAGAAGCTGGTTCTGCGAGCTCACTGCAGTAAGAGGTTTTTTCCAACAGCGATAACCACATTAAGAAACATCACTGAATCACTTACATCTATATGTTTCCCACTGTAACTTCACCACAAACTCAGCTTATTAAACCAGTCGGCAACTCCCAAGAGTGGAACGAAAAGAAGAGGGGAAAAATAGACTTCTCAGACTTGTGCAAAAAGTTCCCTACAAGGAAACGGGGTACAACAATGGTTAGTCAAAAACAATTGATGCATTTCTCAGTTAAACCTCGATGAAAGGTTTCCTCTACCCACCTTCTTTTCATTGAAACAAACAGATTAAAGTTCAAACATATTTGATTAATGGCACTACAGAAGAGCTATTCTCATAGTTAACATGCATAAACTGGCAGCCATCACTATGCCAGGGGAGTGAACTAAACATGCCATTAAATGGCCATAAAGATCCCAATTTTTATTACGTTGTTTCTGAGGCACAGTAAAATATTATATCATAATTGCTTATTGATTTTCACACTAAAATTAAAAATAAAAATAAAAAAAGATTTTCTTTAATGGTAATGGAGTCTCGAGTGTTGGTGGCAATTTGTCTACAGCCTACCCCATTCATCCATTATCAACTGCAAACAGCCACTGGCTTATTTTGTTTTGTTTTGTTTTGTTTTAATCCATGGTGATTTTCAACTACACCAACCAGAACTCCTTTGTAATCAGTTTCTGGCTTTTTTTAGTGGACAGTTTCACTAGCTGATGTGGGATTAGCTAATATTTCTTTAAAAAACAACAGATGATTTTATGATGAAGTTCACCAAATGCTAACGCAATGGATGCCTTAGAAATACATCCAGTTATAGTAAAATAATGACACCTAGGAACAACAATGATCTGAGGAGTCCCACTGAAGGTGTATAGACTAGTCACTAGAAAAGGATACTGGAGGAAGGACTCCTGCATTCTATACTCAGCATTGCCTGACAAAGTGCTTGATTCAACTCCAAGTCAGTCAGTAGAACTCGTTCTTTTGACTTTAATGGGAGCTGGATGGGCCCGTCAATATATTACACTGGTTAAGTTATTCTATCTCTCTGTACCTCAGTTTAACCTCCGTAAAATGAGGACAAATACTTGGCTTCTTCCTTTCTGTGATTATGCTAATTTTAATTAATTCAGATTTATAAGTAAAGCAGATGCTAGAAATGGCCACCTCCAATCTCAGGGCACCTGATACTGATATCTATAAAACTGCTTATGCTTTGCCCTCACATGAATGCTTTCTGTGCCCAAGAGCTATACTGTTTTGCTTTGGAAATAAATCTATGCTGTTTCGCTAATTGCCTGATTTTACCCAAAGCAGGGGTTTGATCAAGGGGATGTTTAATTCCAAGTTTTATATTAAACATGAAAAACTGAGCTAACATTTTGTGTCTTCGCCGTGTTTGTAACTGCTACAGAATCTTAGGAGACCCAAAGCTAGAAAAATAAGACAACCATTGCCTGCAGTTGCATGTTGATAGTGTGCTACAGTGGCAAATAGTAGCAGGCCGGAGTGGTAGAGAGAGAATGTTTCAGAGGTGAAATCAATAGATTAATCACCAGAGTTAGGGATCAGCCTGAGCCTTGGAAGAGCTTTTCCTCTTGGATGCATCAGTCAAGGCAGTGAGCAGGGCAGCTATGGATATCTGTCTATTCCTCCAGCCTGAACCATGTTGCTACGGTGTTTTTAACAGCAATGGGAAGGCAGAGTGAGAAAAAAAAATAAAAGGTGGCGGCGGGGAGGGAGATACTCTAGACCAAATTTTTTTGATGTATCAGAGTGTACTGTAGACATAATAAAATTAGTGCTAATCCAGTACACACATTGAAAGAGCAGCTGACTCCTCCATGGTCTGTACGATGTCTAACTACAACATTACTGTGTAAAAGAAAAGCAGGAATGAAGAGTAGCCAAGTGGGAACTTTCTGAGAGGGGTAAAGAAAAATGTTTTGCTGATATTTGCTGGCAAAGATAAAGATGCTTGCTTAGCATTGTGATCCAGGTGCTGAAATACAGTACATTCAGCAAGGGTTCAGATATGATAAAAAGACACGCAGAAGACAGTTAGCGGTAAAAGAAAGAAGTCTGGTTGGTGATTGTGGAAAAGAAGATGGCTGTGTGCATCTGGGTGGGGAAGATACAGGGCAGGGGTGACACAGCTACTCACTAGCCTGTGTTGAACCCTGGGTATGTCTCACAAGGATCTCAAAATTCTTTACAAACAATGGGCCAGATCCTCAGTTAGTGTAAATCTCCAAATTACACCAGTTGAGAAGCTGTCCCATTGATTAGATAATCCTCACCATCTGATAGTTGGGATTGCTAACAATTAGCTAACACTCTGCATTTTGTCTACTCACATTTCATCCAAACAAGGTGTGACATAATGTAGCCATGTCCACACCCTGTACATTATTGTAATGATCTTTGAACAAATATGCCTTGTGACATGTCATTTAAAAACTCATAATTTTCTGATCAATAGTATCATGGCAAAATGTGTGTAGCAGCCTTATGTATGAAGTTATAAACACAAGCTGAGATCATGATTAAAAATATGTTTTCTAGAGAAGTCTGGGGAGTGGCCAAACCAGTTCCTCAGAGACAAAAGCAAGCTGATGCCTCAGCCAGATGTAAACATGGCTGTTGAGTTAAGTGGCCATTCAAAAGGAAAGGGGGCAGAGGCAAAAACTACATGTTAGCAAAGAAACAGCATGGAGTTCCCTTCCACACAGACTGCCTATCTCCTTGCTCCCACCTGGAAATGCTTCTCAAAGGGGGAACAGGACTATAAAAAAGGGGTTGACTCCCCCAGATACTCCCTCCTTCCTCTCTGCCCATCGATTCACTGAACCAGAAGGAACAAAGGAAGTAGCCACTGAAGTGAGGAAGGAGTCCTGACCTAAGAAGTGTGGTCAGACTGCTGAGAGTACGTGCTGTGAAAAACTTTGCTTTGAATTTAACATAGTTTGTTAGGTTGCATTTTATCTTTATTTTTCTTGTAACCATTTCTGACTTTTATGCCTCTCTTTGTAGTTAATAAACTTGTTTTTATTGTTTTACCTAATCCAGTGGTTTTTAATTGAAGTGTTTGGGACACTCCACTTGGGTTAATGAGATGTGTGCATATCTTTTCTATTAATAAAATGATGGATTTTAAATAAACTCGTATTGTCCAAGAGAGGGCTGGGCAGTACAAGACATATTTCTAAAGGAAAATCTAGGACTGGGGGCTGTCACCCTGCAAAATAACCAAGGCTGGTAAGACCCCAGGTGTGGCTGGCTGGCTGTAGCACACACAGACATTTCTGGGGAGTGACTTGCATGCTGGAGGCTTTTTGTGAGCAGTCCAGACTGCAGGCTACAGCAGCAAAGCATTGCAAAGGGCTCCCCAGGTTAGACGGGCAGGGGCACCACAGCTACTCATTGGTCTGTGTTGTACCCTGGGTATGTCACACAAGGATCTCAAAATTCTTTAAAAACAATGGGCCAGATCCTCCATTGGTGTAAATCCGCAAATTACACCAGCTGAGAAACTGTCCCATTGATTAGATAATCCTCACCATCCTTGTGAGATTGGTGCCATTATCCCCATTTTACAGCCACATGGCCTGATTATTAAAGGTACTTTGGTGCCCAAAAATGCAGGTCGACAGGCCAGATCCCACTGAAATCAATGGGAGTTAGGCCCCAGACACTTGTGAAAATCCTCATAGCCATCTATCTACATCTCCCTAGGCACCCAAATACCTTTATAAATATGACCTCTGGAAACAGAGGCACAAAAAAGTTAAAGGACTTGCCTCAATCAGTGGCAGAGCAGATAACAGACCCTAGGGTGAAATTCTGGCCCCACTCACGTCGATGACAAGGCTCACATTGACATCAGCAGGGTCAGGATTTCACTCCAGAAGGCAGATCCTTAGCAGGTTACGAAAGTGAGCTCTTTCAGAGATCGCATCTCCAAAGCTGAAGCAGTTTCCACATACATTTAAAACTCTTCAAAATCACACAGTCATCACCTGACATTAAATGAGATTTTTGCCACTTAGTAGACTGAGCTGAGACCTGACGATGGACCACTACAGAGGTGAGAACTACCTGACACATTTGCATAGAAAGAGATGTTCACTGAAAAATACATCCTCTGGCAGAAAGTGGATGGTAGTTTATGGCTCTGTATCACACCGCTCTTTGGGTAGGAAGCAATCCAGGAAGATAAGCATAAAACTTTGCCATTGTTACTGAAATGTTGCCAAGTACAGCCATTAGTGCAAACAGAATAAATTAGTTGAAAGGGAAGCAATTTTTTAAAAGAAACTTATTTCTTACTAGCAATTTTTGTTAATATTCTCTAACGCCCTAACCCTGCACCAAGTGATAGATCATCTTGCCATGCAGAGTCCCACTGACTGTTTAGTAAACATGGGACCTTTCTTAAAATTGTCAGTGGTGCAGGATTGAATATGGCTGACACTGCATCTCAAACCAGGGTAATTTTAGGGGAAAGAATGAAATGTTTCTCTGATTTATTTTTTTAAATATCCACTGCAAGAAGTTCTGAGGTGAAATGGATTATTGGGCAGAGTACAGGTGATACAGTCAAAAGTGTATAATAAATCCAGTGTATCATCTCTCTCTTCAATGGTGACAGGTTTCAGTGGTAGCCATGTTAGTCTGTACCTAAACTTAATTTCCCCAATACTAATTTCTCCCTACTGTTATTCACACCTTCTTGTCAACTGTCTGTAATGGGCCACTCTCTTACCACTTCAAAAGTTATTTTTCCTCCCTTGGTATCCTGCTGTTAATTGATTTATCTCGTTAGACTGACCTCACACTTGGTAAAGCAACCCCATCCTTTCATGTATTTATACCTGCTCCTATATTTTTCACTGCATACATCTGATGAAGTGGGTTCAAGCCCACGAAAGCTTATGCCCAAATAAATTTGTTGGTCTCTAAGGTGCCACAAGGACTCGTTTTTTTTCTCTCTTCAATGTATTGTATGAGTATGACTACCACACCTAGTTGTGTACCACATGTTAGAAAGCATGAAAGAGAGAAAACATGTATGTGTACATAAAGTACGTTGGGATGTAAGACACTATAACATGTAAATTACTGTAATTTGTATTGTATTTGTGTCCTGTGTCATGGATTATTGAAATAACATGGAAAAAGGTACCCGGAAAAGGCCAGACGTAGTAATACCAATGGATCAGGATATTAAATCACAAGATGGGATGACAGACCTAGATGATCAGACCTGAAGAACAGCGCTGTGTAGCTCAAAAGCTTGTCTCTGTCCCCAACAGAAGTTGGTCTAATAAAAGATATTACCTCACACACCTCGTCTCTCCATTATCCTGGGACCAACATGGTTACAGCAACATTGCAAACAAGACTGGATGATATCAGTATACTGTCCATTTCTTGATATAATGCAGTGATAACATACATATTGGAAACCAATTAAGATAATCTAATATTTATATTATAGTCGCTGTGGTGGGGCGGCTGCCCCACTCCCTGAATTTGGACTGCAGCAGGCCAGTGGGCCTGCGCAGACAGGGAGCCAATCAGGGAAGGCCTTATAGGGAGCCAATCAGGGAAGGCCTTATAGGGAGCCAATCAGGGCCCAGATTAGAGGAAGACAATCAGAGCCAGGCTCAGCCCTATAAGGAGGCTGCTTAGGAAGGGAGCAGGCAGTCTGTCCCAGGCCTTTGACAGGGGAAGGTCAGTCTCCAGGCTGGGAGACTAGCACCCGGGACAGTGCAGTGCTGGGCAGGCCCGGGGGAGTAGAAGGTAACTCCAGCCCGGAGTCTGTCAGGCTGCAGGCCCTGAAGGGAAGGGCCTAGCCGGTGCTAGGGGCCGAAGGGGAAGCGGCCCAGGGACGTGGACAGACGGAGGGAGAGAAGGAGGGCAGGACGGCTGCCACTAGAGGGTCCCTGGGTTGGGACCCAGAGTAGTGGGCGGGCCTTGGTCCCCCCCTTTCCCCCTTGCCTTACACCCGGCCGACGGAGCGACCATCTAGAGCTGCACCAACCCCCTGCCAAGAGGGGAGTGACTTTGAGGGTGCAGTTGGCCACATCAGCCAGGATGCAGACAGGCAGCTGATTGACCCCCCCCCCAGAAGGGGGCAAGGATGGACTAAGGGGCACTGCCGGAGGGCAGTGGCTCGAAGAGGACGCCGCGAGCTTGGGAGCAACGCGGGTCCGGAAACGCCAACCGAGGGTGAGACGACGGACGGGACACCACCAGGAGGGGGCGCTCCACTGGACAGAGCTAATTCCCGAGACAACCAGTAGGAGGCGCCAGGTGGTGAGTCCCAACCCCGTCACAGTCGCATCTATAAGATAAGCAGGTCAGGGTCCCATGGTGTTAGGGGTTGCACAAACATATTGTAAATGACAGTTAACAGGCCAAAGAGTTTACATTTTTGCATTTTGAAAGACAACACACAAAAAACCTGGGAATAAGACACACACAAGCAGCTCACGGTGGGGATTGGAGCCAGGCTAATTAAAATATCAGGATGTACACAATTCTTGGCCAATCAGCAGCAGTGATAACAACCGACCACCTGCCTAGCCATTAACATATCGTGGTTTTCTGTATGCATCACAGAAGAGATAAGATGCTGGTCTTGTTTTGGTTGATAATACCGGACCAACTTTTGAGGTACTTGATGAGTTTTTACTCAGATGAACTAATGGGCTGAGCAAAAAGAAAAAACAAAAACAGTCAACAATCTCAATTTTGGCCCTGCTTTGCTGTGTGGATAATCTTGGACACGGAAAGAGGGGAAACAAACTAAGTTTTCTAATGGAAAGCTTGTGATGTTAGCTTACAGGAGGGCTCATGGCCCTGAAATCATGCAGTGTGATTTTTCAATCCCATGGTACGTCTTTAAATACCCAGCGTGAAAGTTTAAAAAATAAAGTAAAATCAGCAGCTGACACAAAAAACAAGGTTCAGAATTCTGGGAAACTGTATATAAAACTCAGCCAGGCTAGACTCTTGTGTCACTCACCTCTGCACAACACTCAACAACCTGGGTCATGCAGCTTACCCTCTAACATGGGAGGGAGCCTGTCACTGTGCACTGCAACTCTTGTAAGAGCCAGTCTCAAAATCGTCAATCAGTGGGAGCCTCCTGGCAATTTGGGAAGTTTCAACAAGAACCTAAAACAGCCGTTAGTCATTGTTAACAGGCTTGTTAATGCAAGTGTGCTGAATGACACATTTCAGCCTACCCCTCCCCTTGTCTCCCAAAGAAAGGGACAGAGGCAGGACAGAAAATCCAGTTAAAGACAACACCTGGTAGGTGATGTCACATCATTGACATCAAGGGAGCTTCACAGTGACATGGCTGGTTGTCACCCGTGGGAATAAAAAAAGCAGTTTGTAGTCATGGAAAACTACTGCAGAGAGAGTGAGCCAGACAGAGTTTGTACAAAACAAAAGAGCAATCTCCCCTCCCCACCCTACACACACTCCCCCAGTAACTTGGGTCATCTTCAGATTTCAGCATATTTTGCATTTTTTCCAAGAAACCACCACATTAAATTGTTCAGCAGCAAAGCAAGGGTGCACCTGCAGTGACAGCTTGCTTTTGCCTTAAAGAAACAGCAAGAGCTCAGAACGCACAGTTGCTTTCTGCTTTTAAGCCTTCATGTGCAGGCTTGCTCTAAAAAGTGACTCTGCAAAAATGACATTATGAAATTTCGGGTCTGCTGTTCCACAACTATTTCCGTATCAAATGTGCTCTCTTTACAATTAAAAAGGTTCCCCTCCCCATCTAACTGCCAATTATACAAACTTTGATAGCAATCAGAAAGACAACCTGGGCTCGCTCTTTCTGATTTATCTGTGACGGGTTAGATCACAGAACCCCCCTTGGGAGCTGCCACCCGATGTGCCAAGACTACCTCTGTTCCTGCTTTCCCTGCCAGCTCGGGACCCCAGCACCCTGTCTTGCTGAGCGAGACACTCCCGTCTGCTCCAGCAAAGACCCAAGGTCTGAATTACTTGCCCCAAAGCTGCAGGTTTACCTGAAAGCAGCTAACAGAAGTGTTCTTGTCTTTAATACTCACCTTAACTGATCACTCTTGTTATAGTGTGTATGGTAACACCCATTGTTTCATGTTCTCTGTATACCTTCCTACTGAATTTTCCACTGCGTGCATCTGATGAAGTGGGTTTTAGCCCACGAAAGCTTATGCTCAAATAAATTTGTTAGTCTCTAAGGTGCCACAAGTACTCCTGTTCTTTTTGCGGATAAGAACAAAGAGGGAGGTGGGATTCAGCAGGAAAGTACATAAATGCATACCATATGCAGATTTTAAAGTTAAACTTTTAGAGATTTGGGTAAGGAAGGGTTGGTGAAACCTTGAAATTCTCCAAAAGAAAGCAGTAGGAAAATTGCAGCTATCTCTGTTGCATATTCAGTGGATAAACAGAGACCTTCATGATAACATGCAGACAAGCCAAGAAAGAGAGTCAAAGACAAACACGAAGAAGTAGAGCATAGTTACTTCAGAGCTAAGCTTCAGAGGTGAAATATTTAAGTCAGTCCGAAAACCAATCCCTGTCATTGGAGACTGATGATTGTCCCACCATAAACGAGACAGAGAAACATCCTGGTAAAATGAATAAAGGAACCCAAAACATCCAGTTGACTAACACTTTGCACTTAGACAAATGTCAATAACCTATGTCAAAACAAAAAGGTTCATCAATTTAGACAATGCACTATTGAACACACTATTATAAATAAAACCAAACAAAACCAATGGAAATCAACAACTAAGGTTAAATTTATTTTGACACCAAGCTTAGCACACCATTTAGCAACACACAACCAGAGATTGGAAATTTCTGTCTGGATAGTTTTTAAAAAACTGACAGTGAGTTTTCTAACTCAAACAAATCTAAATATTGTCCGCCCAATTAATTATATCAAATTTTATTTTTTCTACTCAAACTAATTAATACAATGTGCAGTTATCTGGGAAATCACTGGGAGTTTTTAAAACATTGATCTCATCAGCAAGTGATAAGTTTATCATTTTGTGAGATTAAAACATTAATCATCAGTCCATTAAACCTTTAAATCATAAGCAGCTGTTGTAGATCCAGTTCAAAATGACAGATTCATTAATATATTTTAAAAAATGTTCTGTGAACACTAACATATGCTCACGGGAGTAAAGACTTATATACATGTGTAAAATCTGGAGACCTTAAACATTTCCTGTGCTGAGGAATAAAAATGTGTCTGGAGCATTATGATACTTTGTTGAAAAAAAAAAACAGTTAATTTTGAAGAGCGCATTAAGGGTCCAAATCAGCAAAGCACTTAAGCATGTGCTTAAAAGTTAAGTGCATGCTTTCATATCTTGCTTAATCAAGACCTATTTTTAAAAATCTTTCTGCTTCTATAATATGAGGAAATATTCTCCTTCATTGTTTTAAACCCACAAATTTTCAGGCAAATTGTTTCATTATATCAAAAGCTAGAAGGGAAAAATATAGGGCTTAAATATAGGAAGTCTGGAGTACACTTTAAGTCTTGATCAGCACTGGTTGGAAAAGGGTGGGAATTTTTTTTTATAAAAGAAGTTTGAAAATGTTCCATGAACAAAATCTGTCAAATTTTCAAAAATTTTAACCAGCTCCGACCTGACTCACTACGGTACCCCATAGCCAGTGTAATGTTTAAAAAATAGCAATAACTAAATAATGACTTTCTTAAAATGTTGAAAGCTTGTTGGGCACATCCTCATCTGGATCTATCCAGGGAAGTGTTACAGTTTGTACCAACACCTGCCCTATTTTGAGGAACTATTAGAGCTGGTCAAAATATTTTTAATGAAACTTTTTTCCATCGAAAATTCCATTTAATCAAAACCTAAATGTTTTGTGGAAACATATCAGTTCTGACAAAAAATGTGTTGGGAAGGTTTCTGGTCCAACATGAGTAGTGGGAGACCCAATAGCCTGGTATCTAGGGCACTCACCTGGAACATGGGTTCACTCCTGCTCTACCTGATTCAAGGACATAAACTTGGATCTCCGACATCCCAGTTGAGTGCCCTAACCACCAGGCTACTGACTATCCCAGGATGGGGTTAGTACTTTCCCACTATTTTTTTTTTTTTGCAAGCAAGTCTTGTTTTCATTCTGCATTAGAAGAAAAACAATTTTAGAAATTGCAAAAATATTTTGTGAAAAAGAATTATTGTTTTCCATTCAGTCCTAGAAACTATATTGATTAAACATTCTAAGATAAAGCAAAGCTTATAACAACTAGCTACACTATTAAGAAGCCTAGCCAGCTTTTAAGGAAATTTCTGTTCAGCACAACCTCTGTAAACCATTCCTGGAACTGTTCTCTGTTTTTATTTGAAAAATCAGATAAGCATAAGAATCTCAGTTCAGAAAGGACTGTCGGTCTTTTTTTCTCTTCATCTGCTGCTTCTTTTTAAATTTGAAACCTAAGTTTTTGTAGATGAGGAGAAAATTTTGTGCACAAATTTTATTAGACATTGTCATGTTGACCAAGCTGTTTTACAATCAGAGGTAGGTGAATCCCACAAGATTCAGAGGCTGGGATCCACTTGGGTAAGCAGCCACAAGTGTGGTTTATCCAATATGCTTGGGTCTGCAAACTGAGCAAGAAATTCAGAGAAAGAAGACTTTGAGAGAGTTCCAGTACTTCCTTCTTCTAGCTTAACCTCCCTCCCCTCCTGGTATCTCATCACTTCCTGTTCCTGAGAGGATGAGGAAGAGCAGTGGCACATGAAAGTGGGGGGGGGGCGGGGTATCCTGGGTGGTTCTCAAGTTCAAAAAGGGCTCCATTTGAATTTGGGTTTAGGAGACCAAAAATAGTTCCCATTACAACTGATGACCCAGGGCATGATTCAAACCTCACTGAAGTTAATGGAGAGACTCCCATTAAACTTAGTAGGTATTGGATCAAGCTCAAAAGTCCCATTCTCTTTGATTGAACAATATCAGGTCCAAATTTGGTGAGTGGCTGGGTGGTGATGAGTAGTTTTATTTTATCCAAACTGGTTTCTCTCACTCTGTTTGAAACTGTTAACTTAGAATAGTGACATTTGGTAAGTTGAAAAGAAAAACTCTGAACACAATAGCCTTGGTTTTTGGTACCTATGGCAAACAAGAAAAAAAAGTATGTTTAGCTGGTAACAATAAAAATGCTTAAAAGTCACAAACATATATGATATAACAACACACAGTGCAATGTTTCTGTAATAATCTAGGGCTAAACACTGAAGTGTTGAGTAGTCCCAGCTACCATTGATTTCAGTGGGAGCTTGGCAGGTACTGAACAATGCTCAAGATTTGGCCACCAGGATTTATCCAACTCATCTGGAAAACATTTCACTTGCTTGCAATTATGGCATTTGTCTCTCTGACTTGTAAAGTACTCTTTTTTTATATAGCCAACAGGATCTGCTCCCGGTGTGTCCTGAAATACAGATGTCCTGAGGTACAGACTGTGTTAGTCCAATTTGTCTGGTTTGTGGCTGTTACCTAAATAGCTTTTATTGCATTTCCTCTGTCTTAACAATGGCAATGTAGCTAATAAGTCCAGATGTAGAGAAGCCAGAAACAGAGTGGTTCATATGGATCTGCCACTAAACTCAGCATAGAGGGCCAGATCCTCAGCTGGGATATACCTGCTTACATCAATGCAGCTATAACAGTTTACACCAGCTGAGGATCTGGCTGAAAGTGTTCAAAAATTGAACTGTAGAATAAAGCATCTCAATTTATTTTTCATTATTTTTTGCTTCTATTCCATTGTACAGAAGTTTGGCTCAGTTCCTATCCTAATGTAGGAGGAGTAGAATCTCTGACACACCTTTTAGGGGGATGCACTTTCCTCTACAGTCAGGAAGCTCCCCACTCTGACACTCCACTCACTTCCCCCAATCTCTGGGGACACTTGTAAATGAGTACATTTGATATAAAAATGATTGGAAACAAAACAAACATAGATCCCGTTTCATTGTCATTTTTTAAGTCAAGTTTCAGAGCAGTACCACACTTTAAACATGTGTGGAACCAAGACAGGGAAATGTGCCACTGGCTTTGATTTTGCAGGGTTGCTTTGAATTTGGGTCCCATTGCATCCAAACACGTAGAGTTCAAGGTGTTTTGACCTGTTCCTAGACTTAGAGATGGACGTCAATGGACAACAGATGGTTTGGCTCTGTAAAAACGCACTGGTCAGGCTTTTATTCTGCACCTATGATAGTGGTTTTGTTATGGATCCCTTTCCAACCAAACTCTGAGGAAAATCCATTGAGTTTCAATCATTGATTTCAGTGTTCCTCTGCTATGAATTTGAATTGTATTAAGTCAATATTAAATACTAAAATGTTACTACTTGCTCATAAAGCTACCTGTGAGCAAAAAAGGCATGTTCCCCAGGCTATGATTCATAAAAACCAATTTTCAGAACATAAATGTATGCATATTACAGCTCCCAGGCCATAATTACAATCTTCCTCTAAATAGAATTAGTAGTCTAACTTTGAGACCGAGAATGCTTCAAAGCCATTTTAAACAGGGACAAAGTTAGTTATAAAGGTATGTGCCAAATTTCTTGTTTGTTACCATCCTTGTGCAAAGGGCAGTGAGTGGCTAATGAAATTTCTGACTGAAGAGATGAATGAATAGCATTAAAGTTGCTACAAGTAACATGGTTTATCATCTCCACTTTCCAAGCCATTGTGCTTTTATCTTGATTTAGAAAATGTTTTTTATTTTCCTGCCAAAGAAAAAAGGATGGATGATGTTAGCAGGTTGCTTTCAACCAAACAGAAGGGTGAACACAGCCGTGGTTTACTCTGCATTAAGTTTTAAATGATTTCAATAAATGAAATCAAGATAAACTGAAGACATCACATTAAAAGGAGAGAGAGAGGGAGAGACTGCGGACTGCTACCTCAAAGCCCTTTAAAATTCAGCTTTAAGGCTGCCCATGGTTAATTTGTCCAATTAACCTCATACATGGCATTGTCCTTTGCTGGTAAGGTAAATGTCCAGTGTCCTTGAAGGAAGCATGAAGACATAAATAAACATGGGATATTTAAGCAATAAAGCATGACAAGCAGTAAATTTCTAGATGACTAGCACTGCCATTGTTGCTAAGGGGTTGGGTTCCATTAATTTTTGTTTGGCAACGATTAATATAAAGGGTGGGGTGGGGGGCATTTTTTGCTTTCAAAATCTGTCATTCATGTTCACAAATAATTTTGAGACCCAACAAAACAATTTTTATAAATGTTTCTGGGGCTTGAAAAAATGTTACTCAGTTTTCCTGTTACAAAGGAAATGTTTTACACACATCTGATCAGAATTTGCAGTATTAATGTATCTTTTAAATGGCTTATAACTCATTTATTTTAATGCAGGCTGGGCTGAACTTTTAAATACAAGTTCCCTATTGGGGTGCAGTTTTTTTCTCTCCACAAAAATAACTTAAGATCAGTCAAGACGTTTTTAAAAAATAGTAATTAAGGAAGGAGAAAAGAGAGATTTGTTAGGTAACTTTTATTCATGTTGATCCTCTTTACCTGGGCTTTACATACATAGCTAGGCTGTGTACACACACACACACACACACACGAGAGAGAAATCCTATCATCACTGATTTCAATGGTGCTAGGATTTCACCCACAATAAAACTGTCCCATTCAACTAGATCTCTTAAAATGGCTGCTCAGGGACTTACAACTCTTAAATATTGGTCATGTTGAAAAGTCCAATGGTGCATCAAAAGAGCTTTCATCTGAAACTCCTTCTGCTGTTTACAGTTAGATACACAAACAACTATGTCCATCACTTTTCTTTCAGTATTTGCTCTAGCTCTAGAGCAGTGGTTTCTTAGCCTTTCCACATGGTGTTTCCTGCTGGGACCCTCTCCCATTTAGCAATATGGAAAGGACAGAATAGTTGCAACCTTTTTATATCCATTCACAACCCATAGGATGATACCCTATGATGTAGAGACTTTGGATATACATCCAGCTAAACGAGTCTTAAATCTCTGCTTATGATTCTTTCCTGCTCTGTGCTCAGACACACCCAGCACACACACAACTATTTCATTAGGCAGATCACCTATAATTTTTAGGGAATGAAATAACATAAGGATTATCAATTTTTCTTTTAAAACACGAATCTTTGTGGTTTGGGTTTGGTTCTATTTTTACAGAGATAAAAATAATCTTAGAAACCCTCTGTAACAAACAAAGACAGAGTTTACAAGAACAGAAGCTTTCTAAGAGACAGTCTACTATTAGAATCAACCGCAAGCAGCTCTGTCACATCTAAAAGTTATTTCACTTGAAACTGGCCTTCATCACAGCAGTGAAGTTTAATGTCATAATGGACAAAGCTGATTCACTATCAGTGTCGCTTTTATTACTAGGTCTGAGAATATTTCAAGTAATAGGAGCGCTTGTGTTATGGATTTCAACAGCAAACTAACTTTGGAGGCAACTTTTACCTTAATATCAGATGGGTGGGGATGGAGGAGTGGGCCACCTGTAAATCTGCAAACTGTGACCTTCTATAATGTGCCTCCCCCATTTTTAACATGGTTGATTTTTACATGGGAAGAGGAGGGGGAACAACCTAGGATCCAGGTCAACAATAAAAGCTGCTTATTCATAATTATAAAACAGACATGTACAGGAACAAAGTAAACAGAACACATAACCTTAGGCCTGGTCTACACTACGGGGCTACGTTGAATTTAGCCACATTAGGTCGATGATTTAAAAATGACTGTGTCCACACAACCAACCCCGTTCCGTCGATCTAAAGGGCTCTTAAAATCGACTTCTGTACTCCCCGACGAGGGGAGTAACGCTAAAATCGACTTTGCTGGGTCGAATTTGGGGTAGTGCGGATGCAAATCAATGGTATTGGCCTCCGGGAGCTATCCCAGAGTGCTCCATTGTGACTGCTCTGGACAGCACTTTGAACTCTGATGCACTAGCCAGGTACACAGGAAAAGCCCCGGGAACTTTTGAATTTCATTTCCTGTTTGGTCAGCATGGCGAACTCAGCAGCACAGGTGACCATGCAGTAACCCAAGAATTGTTTCTACGCTCCCCCTATCAACTCCGTCCCTGAGGTTATCGCAGATTAGAAGGTGAAAAACACGCACTCGCGATGACATGTTTTCTGAGCTCATGAAGCCCTCCCGCACTGATAGGGCACAGCTTAATACATGGAGGCATTCAGTGGCAGAGGCCAGGAAAGAATTAAGTGAGTGCAAAGAGCGGAGGCAGGACGCGATGCTGAGGCTAATGGGGGAGCAAACGGACAGGATGGGAGCTGCAGGAAAGCCAACAAGAGCACAGCCCCCCGCTGCATCTACTGTATAACCGCCTACCCTCCTCCCCATGTTCCATAGCCTCCTCACCCAGACGCCCAAGAATGCGGGGGGGGGTGGGGAGGCTCCGAGCACCCAGCCACTCCACTCCAGAGGATGGCGCAAGTAACAGAAGGCTGTCATCCAAACAGTTTGATTTTTAGTGTGGCTACAATAAGCAATGTGGCCTTGTCCTTCCCTCCTCCCCCACCCCACCAGGCTACCTTGTCCATTATCTCATTTTTTTTTAATTAATAAAGAAAGAATGGATGGTTTCAAAACAATAGTTACTTTATTTCGAAGGGTGAGCGTGGTTGGCTTAGAGGGAATTAAAATCAACAAAGGGGGTGGGTTTGCATCAAGGAGAAACACACACAACTGTTACACCGAAGCCTGGCCAGTCATGAAACTGGTTTTCAAAGCCTTTCTGATGCGCAGCACGCCTTGCTGTGCTCTTCTAATTGCCCTGATGTCTGGCTGCTCAAAATCGGACGCCAGGCGATTTGCCTCAACCTCCCACCCCACCATAAACGTCTCCCCCTTACTCTCACAGATATTATGGAGCACACCGCAAGTAGCAATAACAATGGGAATGTTGGTTGCGCTGAGGTCTGACCAACAGCGCCAGTGTGCTTTTAAACGTCCAAAGGCACATTCTACCACCATTCTGCACTTGCTCAGCCTATAGTTGAACTGCTCCTTTCTACTGTCCAGGATTCATGAACGGATCCCCCGAGCAGGAGAGCAGAGTTGCAGTGGAAGCGGTGGACGAGGACGGTTAGCAGTCCTACTGCACTGTCTGCTGCCAGCAGCACCCAGGAGGACCAGAACGGATCTCCCGAGCTCGTCGCTGGGGAGCAGGAGAGCAGAGTTGCAGCGGAAGCAGTGGAGCCGTATACCATGCCCTGGAGGTTGCTAGGAGCCAGGCAGGGAAGACATTCCCAGAACCCCCGGCCAAGCTACCTGTCCGACGAGGAAGGTTAGCAGTCCTACTGCACCGTCTGCTGCGAAGGCAAGGTGCTGCTGCTGTGTAGCAATGCCAGCTGCTGCAGGTGCTTCTGTGTCAAATGCTTGGAGGTCTGGGTAGGGCAAGGTACCTTGGCCAAGGCAAAAGAGCAAGAGCCCTGGAGCTGTTACATGTGTCAACCACAGAAGTGCTATAGGGTGTTACAGCGCCGACCAGACTGGAATGTACGGCTGCAAGACTTCTTCATCAGCAACAAAGGACAGGAATATGATGCACCTAAAATCTAAAAAGGCCCACACATTTCCCAGAGTCACTACCCTAGATAACAGAACGTCAATGATTGCATTGGCTACTTGGATCACAGCAGCCCCCACAGTAGCCTTGCTCACAACAGCAGCCGTGATGGTGAGCTGAGCGGGCTCCATGCTTCCCGTGGTATGGCGTCTGCACGGGTAACCCAGGAAAAAAGGCGCAAAACGATTGTCTGCTGTTGCTTTCACGGAGGGAGGGGGGACTGACAACATGTACCCAAAACTACCTACGACAATATTTTTGACCCATAAGGCACTGGGAGCTTAACCCAGAATTCCAATGGGCAGTGGAGACTGTGGGATAGCTACCCATAGTGCACCGCTCCGTAAGTTGATGCTAGCCACGGTAGTGAGAACGCACTCTGACGACTTAATGTGCTTAGTGTGGACATAATCGACTGTATAAAATCGATTTCTAAAAACTGACTTCTATAAAATCGACCTAATTTCATAGTGTAGACATACCCTTAGACTCATTTTCCGTCAGCTCCTACGATATCATATGAACAAACCATTTAAATAAATATCAGAGACCAAGACTAGTGGTGACTGACCCTCATTCTGATCTCTCTGGAATAGTACCTTCTGCCCATTAGTGAACTGAAAATACTTCTCAAAAGGAGAAAAAGGGATCATTTTATGCCATGGGATATACTCCGACAGCTGTCACGTCTGAATCCAACAGTCATTAGGAACCTTGATGGTAGAGAGATTAAACCACACCCACTTCCCAATTGCTCCTGCTGTTAGCCCTATAGGGTTTATGACAACTAAGCAGTTCTAAATTTCCTCCAGGGCAGTGGTACATGTGCTAGCTCATTATATACTTGCAATACACAAACGAGTACACTGATGTATATAATATGCTATAGTCTAGTGTAACAGATATTTATATGTTGTCTATGCTTATCCAAAGGAAATATCTTTAAAAGTTCCTAAAATGATTTAACCTTGCTCAAACAATATCTTACAAGAGTGACTAAAACACTAAAATGGTTAAAAGCAAAGAACTAATACCCTGTAAGATTCAAATTCATCTCAGCAAATTACATAGCAAACGTCTGTGGGGATTTCTAGTCTACACCATGATGTCACACAGCAGCTGTACTGGAGGAGTGCTCTGCTGAAAGGCCACTGACAACAAATGAGAAACATTGGGGAAAATATTCATTCTGACTTGCTTTCTAATCCTCCCTCTCACAGCTGACAGACCTGACACCTCGTACAAGTCTGAGAATTAACTGCGGTTATAAAATTAGTGAACAAGAGTCCCATAAAGTTTAACAGGCTTTATGTTTAAAAATTCTACTGGTAACTAGTCTATAAGCAAGGGAGTCATAAAATCCTTTTTTAAAAGGCAGCTTTTCCAAGAATTAGAATAATGTCCCATTTCAGAAAACTTTTTAAACAAAACAAAAAAAAAGTGTTCTTCTTCTTTTACTTCACATTTTCAGGATACAGGTCATCTGTAAAACAGCTTAAGTCTTTAAAAATGCTAGAAAGTGGAAATAATAGACACTTTTTTGTTTAAAAAAGCTCTCGATACATTTTAAGTTACCTACATTATCCTTGGATTTCCCAATTCTCAAAAACCACCTTTGCAAACGATCTTAATGGGAGTTCAAGGTAAAGGGCAACAGGCCAGATGGACATGAGGCCACATCAAATAATCTTGCTGATGCTTGCGGGTATTCTGCTATAGAACAAAAGCTGCTCAAGCCGTGAAATAAACGAGCTTTCATAAACTGCCTGAAAGACATCTCTTAGGTAAGCCAGGGTACAGAAAATAGGGTGTCATTTAATGAACCATAACATTATGAAAGGTAGAAATGGAAAAAGATATATTAGATCAATCCCCCATCCTCAAAGCAGTTCAGGATTGTTCCCTAGGGTACATTTTCTGACATTTTTCTCAGCCAGTTTTAAGTGTCTCAACCTTCAGGGCTCCCACCACTTCCCTTGGGAGTCGATTTCACAGTCTAATAAAATTCCCTGTCAGGAATCTTTTCTTGATACTTGAGCTAAATTTTTTCTTTTCTCAATATCGTTCCATTACTCCTGGTTCTATCCCTTTGTTCTTTTGTAAGAAGGAAAAGTTACTCTCCATTCTTGCTGTTTACACCCTTCAAATATTTGTAGGCAGTTATGTTCCTATTTTGTTGACATTTGGCCAACTTGTACAAACTTAGGACTCCTATTCTTTCCTCATAAATCAGTTCCTCCCACTTCTTAATCATTTGTTGTACTCTAAATTCCCTGAAATTTGATTGCATCTTTCTGGTACTGAAGGGTCCAGAATTGAAAAAAAACAAGAACTGCCCCAAAGTGTACGTATTAGTACTTGATCTATAGTACAGTATAGTCCTCTCTAAAGATGAAGATTTGGGCCCCAATCTTGCAGAGACAGATGCACATATTTAACTTTATGCATTCTGAGTTGTCCCATTCACTGCAATAGAACCACTCACAGCATCCCAAGTTAAGCATGTGCTTAAGTCTTGGCAGCATCAGAGCCCTGGGAGAGTCCACTCCACAGCAAAGACAATGAAATTTCTTTCAGGACTGCTCTTACTTCTTTGGGTATGTCTACACTGCAATTAAAAACCTGCGGCTGGCTGTGGGCATTCAGGCTCCGGCAGGAGTCCAAGCTCGATCATCTACACTGCAGTTAAACAGCTCTTTGGCCTGAGCCCTGCGAGCCCAAGTCAGCTGGCACAGGCCAATTGCGGGTGTCTAACTGCAGTGCAGACATGGAGTTCATTTTATGACTGCATGTTTTTTTTTTTTTACACAGTTCTCATATTTATACATTTATTATTTACAGGTACACATTCAAATACAAGTGATAGTCCAATGCTTTGTTTAATGGCCTAATAATCTCTGCACTCTGAAGACAGGGGCACCGGCATGAGTATTAGCCATACTGAGACAGCCAAAGGAAGGGTCTGCCTTATTGATTTTTCTAAGTTGCAGAATTATTTCGCTGTGCAGCCTTCATTGGGAATCCTGTTTGGAGCAGCATCCTACATTATAATCTTTCATGCATATTGATATTTCCAAACTGGAAAATGTAACATCTTCTGGAAAGGGTGCAGTTTTTTTCATAGAAAAACAACTTTTAAGACAAAGGAATCATTCAATAAATTAACTAGGCATGAGTGAAAGAGAGATTAGAGGTGATTATGAAGCTGCCTATCAAGCCTTTTTACCTGTCTTTACCTTGTTTATTTCTGAAAATTCTAAACCACTCAAAATTTCCATGAAAGTTGCTGGATAAGCTTTTAATTCTTATGCTATTTTTCACTGATAATGAATGTGAATGTTGTTTCTAGAGAGTTATGAGCTATTGAGACACACAGTTTTCACATTGTTTTTCTCATATGTCCAATGAGGATCTACACAAATGGAGTACTTTAAAAAAATTGCATGCATTTATCAAGGTTGCTCAGTAACAGCTACACAGAAGACCAACAGTCACAAATTTGGAATAAGTTTGGACCAGCTGGGATTGGGCAGGAATCTTCTGCCTAAGATAAATTATTGCATAATTCGCCAGGTGCATTGTGGGGCTTTGCCTTCCTTTTAAGCATGTATTATAGCCCACTATAAAAGCAAGATACTTAACTATTGGTATTCTCCAATAGGAGAATTTCTATGGTTTGGATTCAGAACTTCAATTTATTTCCCATTTATTTCAAACTAGCCTTAAAATGTAGTTTCATATTGGATGTCAGACTGTAAAAATATATACTGGACATTACTCAAGCGTAAATGGGCTTTATTTTTTATAATTGTGAAACAACTGGTTTTAAATAGTATTTAAAATTAGTAATCTGTTGCTTGAATTTACCTGAAGTCCAAAGAAAGCCACCACCACTGAGTTGATTGTACCTAAAACACCTTCAGGATCAAAAAGCTACATAGTTTTGTATAGTTCCTGAAATAAAGGAGAAAAGAACACATTGTTGGTATTAAGCTAAGAGCTTTTAGACTAGAAGAAGGGGGAAAGAGATAGAGAATGTTCATGTGTGTGAATAGTTTATTCTTTTCTTTTCTTGCAAATTGCCAAGAGAAAACTTTTTAAAACCGTGACATTTCTATACACAGTTTTAAGACCATGAAATAAGTTAAATATGTCAGTTATAAAGAGTTTAGGTTATCATGTACATTGTTAAACTAGGGTAGGCATCTGCTACATCCATTCTGTGCAGATTTGTAATAAAAAAACAACAACCCTAAATGCGACTCTTAGACATTAAATAAAAAAGTTGGGCTTTCATCTCAAAACTGGCCATAGAAATTTGTATAAATTCATGCACTGAAATGTAGGTGTGTAATTCCAGATGACCTGCAAAGGTTTGCTATATATTGTATAATCACTACAATGTACTTCGTGTTACACAAAACACAAAATGAAGAGTTAAGCATAAATGATACTTTATTTAAAACTGTGCAAGGGGCAAGGGAGGGTTGTTTGGTTATGAGGAGAAGATGAGTGGGATTTGGAAAAAGGCTATCATGCCCAGGGCCGGCTCTAGCTTTTTTGCTGGCCCAAGCAGCAAAAAAA
>NW_020664499.1:1031514-1150131 GCF_002925995.2 Terrapene triunguis
CCCCCCCCCCCGCGGAATGCCACGCCGCGCTCCCCCCGCCGCCCCTTACCAGGTGCCGCCCCAAGCATGTGCTTGGGTGCCTGGTGCCTGGAGCCGGCCCTGATCATGCCACCAATAGGCTGATGGCAGTCAGCTCTGTGATTCCATCTCAGCCGACCAGAACAGAGCCATTTCCTGCTCTGGCTATGTACAGCAGAGAGAGAGGGCTCTAGGTAAGTCAGAGGGGATGCTGATTGTAGGGTGACCAGATGTCCCGATTTTATAGGGACAGTCCCGATTTGGGGGTCTTTATCTTATATAGACTCCTATTATCCCCCACTCCTGTCCCGTTTTTTCACATTTGCTGTCTGGTCACCCTAGCTGATTGGCAAAGGAAATCATTTTGAAAGCTGGCTAAAATAGGGGACCAAATTTATCTACTTATCTCAGAATCCTGCTAGATTCCTCTCTGCTGCTGGATTTCCAGAGAGCAGCGGACAGTGATGCTTTCGTTTAGCTTCTGCTGACAAAGAGAGACTGAACTCATTCCTCTAGAATACCCTGGTAATCCCTGCCTTTATTACCTCAAAGCTAGATAACTGCAATGTCCTCTACCTCCGACTAACTTTGAAGGCTACTCTTTCAGCTTGTGCCCCTCTGTGATAAATGAAGTCAGAAAGAATGCTCCAGATAAATGCCCCAAGAGTGAAGCTTGTGAGAGCCAGGAACAGAGGAGGCCCTTGCCTCTGAAATGCCAATGTGCCAGATACATGTCTGATCCTGAATCTGGTGCTTTTAGATTAGTATATCTGACATCTCACTTTGTTCAACCTTTTTCTTTTGACACTCAGTCTATAGGCTGCTATCCACTATTATGGATCACCTAGGGAGCTCAGTCACGGCTTCTGTGGAAAGCTGCAAATCAACTGTGCAGTGTATTCTTTGCTTCATACCCTAAACTGTCATGGAGTGTTGCTGTGCATTGCTAAAAGCTACTGGCTAGGGCTGTTCAGAAACCATTTCTATATTGTGAAAAACATTAAGGATTCAAAATTGGTCTTTGGTCCAGAAAATAAAACAAACAAATGTGGGGGATGGGGGGAGGGACAGAGACTGCAGGACAGCCAATAGCCTGGTGGTTATGGCACCCACCAGGGATGTAGAAGACCAGGGTTCAAGTTGCTGCTCCAAATCAGGTGAGTGGGTTTCTCTCTCTGTTGAAGAGAAACCAGATATTCCATCCTGGACCTCAGAAACCTTCCTGTTGAAACTTTCATCTAAGCCAGTACATTTGCAAAAAGCATTTAGATTTCATCAGGCAACTTTCATCATAAAATTTTCAACCACTTCTACAACTAGCCACAATTTTTCACTTCATGGGTGGCCAGTACTAATCCAAAGCCCACTGAACTCTGTGGGAGTCTTTCCATTGACTTTAATTGCCTTTTAATTAGGCTTACATCCCAGGCTTGTTGGAGAGGGGAGTCATGGGAGTTAGTTAATTTACATGACATGCTTTGAAATCCCTGAGTGGAATATACATTACTTACTTACTACTATTATTCCCCACGCAAGGCAGTATGAAAGCCTGAAAAGAATAGAGAGTACAACAATAGTATCCCAAGAACAATTTACGAGGGTGAGCAACAGCACAAGTAGAGGCCCAAATCTGAGGGTATGTCTACACTACGAAATTAGGTCGAATTTATAGAAGCCGGTTTTATAGAAATTGGTTGTATACAGCCGATTGTGTGTGTCCCCACATAAAATGCTCTAAGTGCATTAAGTCGGCGGACCGCGTCCACAGTACCGAGGCTAGCGTCGACTTCCAGAGCGTTGCACTGTGGGTAGCTATCCCACAGTTCCCGCAGTCTCCGCTGCCCATTGGAATTCTGGGTTGAGATCCCAATGCCTGAATGATGCAAAACAGTGTCGCGGGGGGTTCTGGGTACAAGTCGTCAGGCACCTCCCCCTCCGTCAGAGCAACGGCAGACAATCGATTCGCGCCTTTTTGCCTGGGTTACCTGTACAGACAACATACCACGCCAAGCATGGAGCCCGCTCAGCTCAGCTCAGCTCACCGTCACCATATGTCCTCTGGGTGCCGGCAGACATGGTACTGCATTGCTACACAGTAGCAGCTAATTGCCTTTTGGCAGTAGACGGTGCAGTATGACTGGTAGCCTTCATCGGCGATCTGGGTGCTGGCAGACGTGCGGCTGGCAGACGTGGGGCTACATTGCACACGGCAGCAGCCCCTTGCCTTTTGGTAGAAGATGGTATATTACGACTCGTATCCGTCGTCATCGTACTGCAGTGGCTGTCAATCATGGGCACCTGGGCAGACATGCTCAGTCCTATCGAACCGTCTTGACGATGATGGCTATCAGTCGTAGTATGCTATTTCCTGCCAAGCGCCCAGTATTTTCTGCCAAGCACCCAGAAGATGCCGAGGGCTATCAGTCATGCTGCACCGTCGTCTGCCAGCTTAAGATGTAAAAAATAGATTTGTTCTGTATTCATTTGCTTCCCCCTCCCTCCGTGAAATCAACGGCCTGCTAAACCCAGGGTTTTGAGTTCAATCTTTGGGGGGGCCATTCTGTGTGACAGTTGTTTGTGTTTCTCCCTGATGCACAGCCACCTTTGTTGATTTTAATTCCCTGTACCTGTACGCGATGTCGTCACTCACCCCTCCCTCCCTCCCTCCGTCCGTCAGATACTAGTTTTGCGCCTTTTTTCAGACCAGACGCCATAGCACTGGGATCATGGAGCCCGCTCAGATCACCGCGGCAATTATGAGCACTATGAACACCACGTGCATTGTCCTGGAGTATATGCAGAGCCAGGACATGCCAAAGCAAAACCAGGACCAGTCGAGGAGGCGATTGCAGCGCGGCGACGACAGTGATGAGGAAATTGACATGGACATAGACCTCTCACAAGGCACAGGCCCCAGCAATGTGCAAATCATGGTGTTACTGGGGCAGGTTCATGCCGTGGAACGCCGATTTGGGGCCCGGGAAACAAGCACAGACTGGTGGGACCGCATTGTGCTATAGGTGTGGGACGATTCCCAGTGGCTGCGAAACTTTCGCATGCGTAAGGGCACTTTCATGGAACATTGTGACTTGCTTTCCCCTGCCCTGAAGTGCCAGAATACCAGGATGAGAGCAGCCCTCACAGTTGAGAAGCGAGTGGCGATAGCCCTGTGGAAGCTTGCAACGCCAGACAGCTACCGGTCAGTCAGGAATCAATTTGGAGTGGGCAAATCTACTGTGGGGGCTGCTGTGATCCAAGTTGCCAGGGCAATCAAAGACCTGGTGATATCAAGGGTAGCGACTCTGGGAAACGTGCAGGCCATAGTGGATGGCTTTGCTGCAATGGGATTCCCAAACTGTGGTGGGGTGATAGACGGAACCCATATCCCTATCTTGGCACCGGAGCACCAAGCCACCGAGTACATAAACCGCAAGGGGTACTTTTCAATGCTGCTGCAAGCCCTGGTGGATCACAAGAGACGTTTCACCAACATCAACGTGGGATGGCCGGGAAAGGTACATGATGCTCGCGTCTTCAGGCACTCTGGTCTGTTTCGAAAGCTGGAGGAAGGGACTTTCTTCCCGGACCAGAAAATAACCGTTGGGGATGTTGAAATGCCTATCGTGATCCTTGGGGACCCAACCTACCCCTTAATGCCACGGCTCATGAAGCTGTACACAGGCAGCCTGGACAGTAGTCAGGACCTGTTCAACTACAGGCTGAGCAAGTGCCGAATGGTGGTGGAATGTGCATTTGGACATTAAAAGCGCGCTGGCGCAGCTTACTGACTCGCTCAGACCTCAGCGAAAAGAATATCCCCATTGTTATTGCTGCTTGCTGTGCGCTCCACAATATCTGTGAGAGTAAGGGGGAGACATGGCGGGGTGGGAGGTTGAGGCAAATCTCCTGGCCGCTGATTACGCGCAGCCAGACACCAGGGCGGTTAGAAGAGCACAGCAGGGCGCGGTGCGCATCAGAGAAGCTTTGAAAATGAGTTTTGTGACTGGCCAGGCTATGGTGTGAAACTTCTGTTTGTTTCTCCTTGATGAACCCTCCGCCCCGGTTCACTCTACTTCCCTGTAGACCAACCACCCCACCCTCCCCTCCCCCCTTCGAGCACCGCTTGCAGAGGTAATAAAGTCATTGTTACTTCACATTCATGCATTCTTTATTAATTCATTACACAACTAGGGGGATAATTGCCAAGCTAGCCCAGGATGGATGGGGGAGGAGGGAAGGAAAAGGACACACTGCAGTTTAAAACTTTAACTCTTATTGAAGGCCAGCCTTCTGATGCTCGGGCAATCATCTGGGGTGTAGTGACTGGGTGGCCGGAGGCCCCCCCACCGTGTTCTTGGGCGTCTGGGTGAGGAGGCTATGGAACTTGGGGAGGAGGGCTGTTGGTTACACAGGGGCTGTAGCGGTGGTCTCTGCTCCTGCTGCCTTTCCTGCAGCTCAACCATACCCTGGAGCATATCAGTTTGATGCTCCAGCAGCCGGAGCATCGACTCTTGCCTTCTGTCTGCAAGCTGACGCCACCAATCATCTTCAGCCTGCCACTTGTTCTGTTCATCCCACGATTCAGCCCGCCACCTCTCCTCTCGTTCATATTGTGCTTTTCTGTAGTCTGACACTGACTGCCTCCACGCATTCTGCTGTGCTCTGTCAGCGTGGGAGGACATCTGGAGCTCCGTGAACATATCATCCCGAGTCTGCCGTTTTCTCCTTCTAATCTTCACTAGCCTCTGTGAAGGAGAAACATTTGCAGCTGGTGGAGAAGGGAGAGGTGGTTAAAAATGACACATTTTAGAGAACAATGGGTACACTCTTTCACGTTAAATTTTGCTGTTCACATTACACAGCACATGTGCTTTCGTTACAAGGTCGCATTTTTCCTCTTATATTGAGGGCCTGCCGGTTTGGTGTGAGAGATCACTCACGCAGTGCCAGGCAACAGATTTCGGCTTGCAGGCAGCCATGGTAAGACACAGTCTTTTGGCTTTTTTAACCTTCTTAACATGTGGGAATGGTTTCAAACAGTAGCGCCCTCATTTCCCATACCAAGCACCCGTTGGGTTGGCCATTTAAAATGGGTTTGCAATGTAAAAGGAGGGGCTGCGGTTTCCGGGTTAACATGCAGCACAAACGCAACTAACCCCCCTCCCCCCCACACACCCAATTATCGGGGATGATCACTTCACCCCTCCCCCCCACCGCGTGGCTAACAGCGGGGAACATTTCTGTTCAGCAGAGCAGGAAGGGGCACCTCTGAATGTCCCCTTAATAAAATCGCCCCATTTCAACCAGGTGACCGTGAATGATATCACTCTCCTGAGGATAACAAAGAGCGGTAAGGAATGGATGTTGTCTGCATGCCAGCAAACACCGGGACCATACGCTGCCATGCTTTGTTATGCAATGATTCCAAACTACGTGCTACTGGCCTGGCGTGGTAAAGTGTCCTACCATGGCGGACGGGATAAGGCAGCCCTCCCCAGAAACCTTTTGCAAAGGCTTTGGGAGTACATGAAGGAGAGTTTTCTGGAGATGTCTCTGGAGGATTTCCGCTCCATCCCCATACACGTTAACAGACTTTTCCAGTAGCTGTACTGGCCGCGATTGCCATGGCAAATTAATCATTAATCATTAAACACGCTTGCTTTTAAACCATGTGTAATATTTACAAAGGTACACTCACCAGAGGTCCCCTGTGTGCCCTCAGGGTCTGGGAGCATGCCTTGGGTGAGTTCGGGGGTTACTGGTTCCAGGTCCAGGGTGATAAACATATCCTGGCTGTTGGGGAAACCGGTTTCTCCGCTTCCTTGCTGCTGTGAGCTATCTACATTATCTTCATCCTCATCTTCCTCGTACCCCGAACCCGCTTCCCTGTGTGTTTCTCCAGTGAAGGAGTCATAGCACACAGTTGGGGTAGTGGTGGCTGCACCCCCTAGCATGGCATGCAGCTCCGCGTAGAAGCGGCATGTTTGCGGCTCTGCCCCGGACCTTCCGTTTGCCTCTCTGGCTTTGTGGTAGGCTTGCCTTAGCTCCTTAATTTTCACGCGGCACTGCTGTGCGTACCTGTTATGGCCTCTGTCCTTCATGGCCTTGGAGACCTTTTCTAATATTTTGCCATTTCGTTTACTGCTACGGAGTTCAGCTAGCACTGATTCATCTCCCCATATGGCGAGCAGATCCCGTACCTCCCGTTCAGTCCATGATGGAGCTCTTTTGAGATCCTGGGACTCCATCACGGTTACCTGTGCTGATGAGCTCTGCGTGGTCACCTGTGCTCGCCACGCTGGGCAAACAGGAAATGAAATTCAAACGTTCGCGGGGCTTTTCCTGTCTACCTGGTCAGTGCATCTGAGTTGAGAGTGCTGTCCAGAGCGGTCACAATGACGCACTGTGGGATAGCTCCCGGAGGCCAATAACGTCGAATTCCGTCCACACTACCCCAATTCCGACCCGCTAAGGCCGATTTTATCGCTAATCCCCTCGTTGGAGGTGGAGTAAAGAAACCGGTTTAAAGGGCCCTTTAAGTTGAAAGAAAGGGCTTCGTCATGTGAACGTGTCCAGGCTTAATTCGATTTAACACTGCTAAAGTCGACCTAAACTCGTAGTGTAGACCAGGCCTGAGTGTCCATATTCTTAATTTTATATATTTATCCTAATTGCGATCACTTTATTGCTAACATTCAATCTAAAATAAAAGGAAAATTAAATTTTAAAAAACACATGAATGCAATGTTACACTTGTTTAATTAAAATAAAAATAAAAGTCAGAATATGAAAATTAAGGTGTCAAGGTTGCACATATTGATATATAGTATTTTCTAATCCTTTTTGTTGATAAATTAGATTAATATATTACTATGTATATAAAATCTGCACCTAATGTGATCATATTAACACTGCTGATGAAACCTCTGTATTTTCTGATGTTTAATTTTTAATTCTGCAATTTAACCAGTGCAGGGTTCAAGGAAGAAATACAGAGACAAGCAATTGGTAGATGGTCCACATTGACTGTTTGTAACCATCCTGCTCAATGATCCAAAGGAAAGTGAAAAACCCCAATATACCCTTGGATAAATATTCCTTCCTGAACTCAAGTGTGCCCAACCATTCAAGTGCGTCTATATGAGAAAATACCTTTACATTTAAGTTTCTTATTTCTTTTCTATCCTGAGATACCACTAGAACTTCATCCTACACTCACTGAAGTCAGTGTCCACACTCTCACTGATTGTAAAGGTCCAGGATGAGGGTCTTGTTTCCAAGTAATGGCCTACTTCCCCCCGCAAAAACCTACTAAGGGGTTAAGAAATTTAGTTGGACTGGACAGCCTTGAAGACAAAGTCTTCTGTTTTCCCACAAAACATGTCACTCATGTGACCTACTAACGTGCCTCAAGACAGAGATCAGTGCTAATGTTGAGAGAACAGTTTATTCTGTATGGTCCAGGCAAACCTTGGCCCCTCAACAGTTTCCATTAACAACAATAGGATAGCAGATTTTATGGTGCGGATCTTGGGCATTATCAACTGGACGGAGGCTACCAATTGATTTTACACAGGCTATCAGAGAGCCATTAGATAATAACTTGTACTCTCTACTGAGCTGAATTCACCCAGTAGTTAAAGGCTCCACATCCCACAGTAAATCCACTCACTCAACTAGCCAGTCATTCATATCTTTTTACAAAAAATAAAGGCTGTTTCCCTGATGTCAGTTTCTCATAATTGGCAAACACTTGTTAGTTTATTCCTGGAATTATCCCTATGTTAAATACAGTGGGTGGATTTGCTTTTGAGAAATGTGTTTTGATAGGGGTTTAAGATGGATGAGCTAAGATAATAAACACAAAAAACTCGCTATAAACCGTCTTCCAGTTTAATTACTTTAAATAATTGGATTACAACTGTAATCTATGTTCTAAATCAGACGCGGGCAAACTATGGCCCGCGGGACCGTCCTGCTCAGCCCCTGAGCTCCCGGCCGGGGAGCCTAGTCCCCGGCCCCTCCCCCGCTGTCCCTTCTTCCCCGCAGCCACACCGCTGCGCAGCCCGCCACTTCCACTGGGCAGCTTGGGGAGCGCAGCTGGCTCTGGCTGAGTGTTGCGGCTGAGAGCTCCTGCTGCTGGTAAGGCGGCGGGGAGTGGGGGGTCCTGGGGAACAGTCAGGGAGGAGGGGGTGGTTGGATGGGGCAGAGGTTCTGGGGGGGCCTGTCAGGGGGCGGGGATGTGGATAGGGGTCGGGAGGGCAGTCAGGGGATGACGAGCAGAGGGCGGATGGATAGGGGGTGGGAGTCCCGGGGGGGCTGTCAGGGGGCGGGGGTGTGGATAGGGGTCGGGGAAGTCAGGGGACAGGGAGCGGGGGGGGGGGGATAGGGGGGGGGGGGGCTCGCGGGGGGGGGTTAGGGGCAGGGGTCCCGGGAGGGGGCAGTCAGAGGACAAGGAGCGGGGGAGTTAGATGGGTTGGGGATTCTGAGGGGGGCAGTCGGGGGTGGGAAGTGGGAGGGGGTGGATGGTGAGTAAGGCCAGGCTGTTTGTGGAGGCACAGACTTCCCTACCCGGCCCTCCATACAGTTGCGCAACCGCGATGTGGCCCTCGGGCCAAAAAGTTTGCCCACCCCTGTTCTAAATATTTAACCTTTGGACTGCAACTTCCTCATGTGTCTCAGCCATGCATAGTAGATGGGAGGCTAATTGTCATTTTCCTGGCTGCTGTGGGGGCACTTGGGGAAGCCATATTACATTCAGGGGTGAAAGGAACATTAAGCACTTACTGGTACGGGGGCTGGCTCCGGCCCCCGAAAGGGGCAGGGCCTTGGGCAGAAGGGGCGGGGCTGTGGGTCAGCGTCCCGCAGCCAGCCCATCCGCACTGCCTGGCCTGCACCGCCCGAGACTCCAGTGGCGATTTAAAGGGCCCAGGGCTGTGGCCGCTGCCGCAGTAGCAGCAGCTGGAGCCCCAGTGGGGTGACTAGATGTCCCGATTTTATAGGGACAATCCCAATTTTTGGGTCTTTTTCTTATATAGGCTCCTATTACCCCCCACCCCCGTCCCAATTTTTCACATTTGCTGTCTGGTCACCCTAAGCCCCGGGCCCTTTTAAATCGCAGCCCCAGGGCAGCTGCTCCTTTTGCCCCCCCCCCCGCCCATCGGCGGCCCAGTGGGGGGCGAGGGGCAATGACTCAGCAGGGCCGCTGGTGTGGGTGTGTGTGCAAAAGGGACAACGACGTTAAAGCGCAGCAGCTTTACCAGCTTACTTTTATCCCTGTCTACATTCCTGATATTTGTCTGAAATCAGAAGCTGTTTTTCATGATTCCATGCAATATTCCTCACAGCTAAAACCACAAGAAAGAAGCAGAAGAAAAAAATGAGGAAAAGATGGTCACAAAACCAGATCATTTTACAAAACACAGGACAGCATGTTCTAAATCAACCTAGTAGAAATGCATTCTCCTTAGCAGCAAGAAGTCAGATATCTTGAGTGCAATCTTATAAATTAAATATTTACAATGAACATGCCATTCCTCATGCATAGCACTGGAGTGGAAAGTAACTAAGATAGCCTTTCATTTTTTTATGATTATGTGAAACTGGGCCAAATTCATCCTTGGTGAAACTCCACAGACTTCAGCTCCATTGACAATGGAGTTTCACCAAGGATGAATTTAATCCAATTTCTTTTAGAGTCCCTCAAGATCCCTCATTTCTCCAAAATATGCTGCTAGGAGGATGTAGACAAGATATCAGGGTGAGCCAATTGGCAGGGTGAGCAAGATGCCCAAGCAGATCCCACTATTCCCCTGACTCAGGCCTCAATCTGGAAAGGAGAATCACATGGACACAGAGAGTTGTCCATACACGTATCCCTGCAAAATCAAAGCCTCAAAGAGCACATGTAGATTATTGTGATACAGCCCTGGATCTTCGGGAAGAGCTGCCAGAGCAACCCAAGAAGATTTTATCTTAATTCTGATGGTACTGGGCCTACACAACTCTATCCAACCATAATTCATTCTCAGAATGAAATTAAATCCATAAATTATTTGGCCCTTAGACTTTTCCATCTGCACACATCAGCTGCTATCCTGGTTTCTCTCACCACTTTCAAGGAAATACTATTATAGGGCATGTCGATCATGCAGCTATCTTGCAACGCACAGCAATGACAACAGTGTGGATATTCCAATAAAAAGGCATAGGAGTGTGTGCAATGGAGACTGCAAACAAGGACAGATGTGAAAAAAACACTGACTGGTTGACTTTAGGTACCATAGAAGAGTGGTTTGATTTTTACGTCTCAACGATGCTTACCAAACAAGTTCAGTTTAAAGAAAAACCATACACAGGACTTTCAAAATTATAAACATTTACACTTTTAAGGCCCAGAGATTGAGCCTGTCCATTCAGGACACAGATTACATTTTGAGAGGATCCCAGATTTAAGAAGCCGAAAGTTCTGAGGAAACCTAGCATTCTAATCTGCTTCAGTTTTGAATAGAGTACGGGCTCAACGGGTAGTGATCAATGGCTCCATGTCTAGTTAGCAAGCCAAGCGTACAAAGCGGAGTGCCCCAAGGGTCGGTCCTGGGGCCAGTTTTATTCAATAACTTCATTAACAATCTGGAGGAGGGCGTGGATTGCACCCTCAGCAAGTTTGCAGATGACACTTAACTGGGAGGAGTGGTAGATATGCTGGAGGGTAGGGATAGGATACAGAGGGACCTAGACAAATTAGAGGATTGACCAAAAGAAATCTGATGAGGTTCAACAAGGACAAGTGCCGAGTCCTGCACTTAGGACGGAAGAATTCCATGCACTGCTACAGACGAGGGACCGGGTGGCTAGGCAGCAGTTCTGCAGAAAAGGACTTAGGCATTTTGGGCTGTATAAGTAGGAGCATTGCCAGCAGATTGAGGGACCTGATCATTCCCCTCTATTCGGCATTGGTTAAGCCTCATCTGGAATACTGTGTCCAGTTTTGGGCCCCACACTACAAGGAGGATATGGAAAAATTGGAAAGAGTCCAGAGGAGGGCAACAAAAACGATTAGGGGGCTGGAGCACATGACTTATGAGAAGAGGCTGAGGGAACTGGGATTATTTAGTCTGCAGAAGAGAAGAACGAGGGGGGATTTGATAGCAGCTTTCAACTACCTGAAAGCGGGATCCAAAAAGGATGGATCTAGACTGTTCTCAGTGGTAGCAGATGACAGAACAAGGAGTAATGGTCTCAAGTTGCAGTGGGAGAGGTTTAGGTTGGATATTAGGAAAAACTTTTTCACTAGGAGGGTGGTGAAGCACTGGAATGGGTTACCTAGGGAGGTGGTAGAATTTCCTTCCTTAGAGGTTTTTAAGGTCAGGTTTGAGAAAGCCCTGGCTGGGATGATTTAGTTGAGCAGGGGGTGGGACTAGATGACCTCCTGAGATCCCTTCCAACCCTGATATTCTATGATTCTAAATGAATTTTCTTCAAACTTGACTTGTTTTGTAAATCTCAGAGACATATCAAACTAACTGTGAAGAGCACTGAGACAGTATACAAATAAAAAGCAAAGCTAATTTATTTGACGTAGTTTTCCCTTAAGAATTTCTTCATATGCAACACACACTGACCTGCACAAACAAGCAAGCTATCCAACACAGACAGACAAAGCCCCTAAGAACTAATTAAGTTATTTCTTCTTCGGGCTGAGAAGGAACAAATAAATTGTTACTGTCATTTCTATTTTTAAATATTTGGGAGGCACTCAGTAATGGGGCCTGTATATGTACCAAGATAATTTGTTAATTACTTGTTTTATATTATATATGAGGTGCAAACCTGGCTCCACTGAATTCAATGGGAAATTTGCTAATAACTTCGATGGGGCCCAAGATTTTACCCATTATATTTAACAGTTTTTAATTAAGTCAAGAGAGACGGGTATGTTAAGCCTTAAGAAAACAGAGTCAGAGTTAAGGTTATGAAAATATCTCTGCATTTCCTCATTTCTCAGCCTTAACAGTGTTATTGGTACTATTTTTGTACTCATTAAGTAAACAGACATAGTAAGCTATTGTTACAATAATGATTCAAAATATTCTCTTTGATTTACTGTACCTGGCTAATTCCTGGTGAGAAAAGAGAAAGATTTATTAGAGGATGAGACCAGCAATACAATCATCTCAAAGCTATAGGCAAAATGATTCACATATTGCAAGGGTTTCCACTAGACAGATCCTTCAATATTGATTATCTTATACGCAGGGTAGTGGTAGATATGGTCTTCTCCAAGCAGGCACTTATCAATGTATACTGTTGTGCCACCTGTGCAGATGGGGTATTTTCCATCATCTCATGTCCCTCCAGGATCCAAATAACCTCCGTGGATACCAAATATTAAATTAATTCCAACCATCCTGTTTCCAGCTGTCAGAACTGATTTTTTGTTTTTGCAAGATCTGACTGCTATTATAGTGGGACATTTTTTAAAATTAAATATGTGGGCTTGTTTTCAATTCATGGTTAGGTTTTATTGTACGCATATTAGTGTATTGTGCAATATTTAGTCTGATGGTTAAAGAACCAGAAAAATCCTGTAGATTCTGGAATCCACAGTTTTGTTTGTTTTGTCTGTCTGTGATCTTCCACTGGAACTGAATTCAATTTAAAACTGTATTATAATAAGCCAAACAGAAAATATGTTTCTCTAATTGAGATGTACCATCTGCTGCTGCAATATCAGCAAAACACATCTCAAGTCATTTGGATATTTGGTGTACTTTTTTTCTGACAAACAACAGAAAGTATGATCATGATTAGAATACAAAGACATTTATATCTTAGCAATATGTTTTCTAAAAATGCATTCAATAAAGCTACTTTTGGTTAAACCAGTTCATATTTTTCCAAATAAAATATATGTTGAAAAGATATTGCATTTTAATGTTTTCATAAGGCAATCCTAACAAACTGAAATTAACATAAGTCTGTTTGGACTCAGTGGGCTCTCCTAATTCTTGCTAGAGATGGGCTTTCAGCTTAGGGAATGTGTGAGAGCTGAATATCTGAACAGTGAGGAACCTGTAAGGGTTGAAGAGAGACATCTGAGACAGATTTAGTGTCACTCCAAGCTCAGGCAAATGGAGTTCCCCTTTTTTCACCAACCTGACAGACTCCTACTGCCTGTATGAGTTGGCTGTGGAACAAGTTCTGCCCTTGCTCTGAAACAGTCAGGGATGAGGAGTACTTGTGGCACCCTAGAGACTAACAAATTTATTTGAGCATAAGCTTTCATGGGCTAAAACCCACTTCATCGGCTGCATGCAGTGGAAAATACAGTAGGAAGATGAAAAAATGGGTGTTGCCATACCAACTATAATGAGAGTAATCAATTAAGGTGGGCTATTATCAGCAGGAGAAAAAAAACTTTTGTAGTGATAATCAGGATGGCCCATTTCCAACAGTTGACAAAAAGGTATGAGTAACAGTAGGGGAAAAAATTAGCATGAGGAAATAGTTTTTACTTTGTGTAATGACCCATCCACTCCCAGTCTTTATTCAAGCATAATTTAATGGTGTCCAGTTTGCAAATTAATTCCAATTCTGCAGTTTCTCTTTGGAGTCTGTTTTTGAAGTTTTTTTGTTGGAGTATTGCGACTTTGAGGTCTGTAATTGAGTGACCAGGGAGGTTGAAGTGTTCTCCGACTGGTTTCTGAATGTTATAATTCTTGATGTCAGATTTGTGTCCATTTATTCTTTTGCGTAGAGACTGTCCGGTTTGGCCAATGTACATGGCAGAGGGGCATTGCTGGCACATGATGGCATATATCACATATATCTATCTACCAATGTGATTCCAGGCCCATCCTGGAGGGTTGGCAACCCTAGTTGAGAGGCAAATAAAAAGCATTGTAAGGGTTCTCCATCTTTCATCTTCTAGACTTAGCGAAGAGGAGATAGGACTTCAGAGCTCCAATTTTCACCCCCTATTCATCTCTGCCAAAACTGAACTTTAATTTGTTTTTAAAAAATCCAAGGTTATATTTAACATTGCCCTTATTTAAAGATACATGTTGAAAAAATGAATGAAGCTGGGAGAGGAGGCTTCATTTTTGGCCTTTTAACTTCTTTATATTTCTGGTGGTAATAAATACTTAGCTGTTTGTAAGGTTGGCTTAGCTGACATGAGCAGGCCCAAGTTAAGACAAGACATGCCTGAACAAGTAACTGCTGAACAAGCCCGAACAAGTAATTGCACAAACAAACTAACTATTGTATGCTGATAGTAAATAAGGGAGACAGAAAACTAACTAAACTAACTACTACCAGTATGTTTACAGTAAATTAAGTAGGCAGAAACACCCTGAGCTGATTAGCTTGCTTTATCCAACCAGCAAAGCTATTGGTCTTTACATGCAAGTATAGATGTTAGTAGCTAGGAAAGAGGGATATAAACCGTGCAGTGTGTGATATGATTTGTAATTGTGGTATCATCCTGTACCTAAATCCCTTGTGTCTGGCCCTGGTTGGTGTGGGCATACAGTTGTTACCTGCCTAATAAAGTAAACTGAGTGACTAAAACTGGAGTCGAACTGAGTTTTTTGGATCCCAGAGAACTAGATGATGTGTTCTCCCAGAACTGGACAAGGTGTACCGGATAAAACAAGTGGAAAGGTCTTAGGGCTGGTCTACACTTACCGGGTAGTTCGACGGCTGGCAATCGAAGTTCCGGGTACGATTTATCGCGTCTGGTCTGGTCTGGTCCAGCTCAACGAGAGGAGTACCGCGGAGTCGACGGGGAGCCTGCCTGCCGCGTGTGGACCACGTCTGAACCGCGGTAAGTTCGAAGTAAGGTATGTCGAATTCAGCTACGTTATTCACGTAGCTGAATTTGCGTACCTTACTTCAACTTGGGGGGTAAGTGTAGACCAAGCCTCAGAGAGAATCCCAACACTCTTATATAGCCCTTTTCACCATAGATCTCAAAGCACTTCGCAAAGGAAAGTAAGTTGATTACAAATGAGGAAACCAAGGCACAAAGACATGCTGTCATAAAGTCAGGGCCGGTGCAAGGAAGTTTCGTGCCCTAGGTGAAACTTCCACCTTGCGCTGCCCCCCCCCCCCCCTGCGGCACCCCCCCCCCCCGCCCTGAGGCGCCCCCCCGTGGCAGCTACCCCATCCCCGGCGGGGAGCCGTGCGGCAGCTCCCCACCCCAGCTCACCTCTGCTCCGCCTCCTCCCCGAGCACGCCGCCCTCGCTTTAATTCTCCTCCCCTCCCAGGCTTGCGGAGCCAAACAGCTGATTGGTGCTGCAAGCCTGGGAGGCGGGAGAAGTGGAGTGGCGACTGCACGCTCGGGGAGGGGGCGTAGGAACGCTGTAAAAAAAAAATTGGGGGCACCGCTTTTTGGCGCCCCAGGCAACCACCTAGTTTGTCTTAATGGTAGCACCAGCCCTGCATACAATAGGTCATTAGCAGCAGAGTTCAGAACAGAACCTCAGTCCTCCTCTCGCCTTGTCCACCAGACCACTGCTGCTTTCCCTGGACAAAGACATTTCAGTTTGTGTGCATGATACAGTTAGGTGTAAACTAAGGTCAGAGCTTTTATAAGAAAACTTTCTGTTAATCACCCAAAACATTTCAGAACCTTGTGTTTTAGGTGGCATTATTGCTTATAAAATTGAGCAATTATCCTAATAATCACTTATTTTTGATTAGCAGCACACATGCGATTGTTCCTAATTTAAGATATTTTACATTTTTATTTTAGCAATAATACTATAGCAAACATTCAGACCTGACCAAGCATTTTGCTTCCTGTTTCATTAATAAGACCACCATGCTACATGTATTTTTGAATTTATATGGGAGGTTTTGAGAATAATAATATTCAACACTCTGGAATCAGGGTCAAATTCTAATCTCCACCAACCTAAAAGAGCATAAATATAAAGTGATTCCAATGATTTCAAAGGTGCTACTTAGGATTGACACTGATGTACTTGAGAGCAAAGTCTGTCCCTCTGTATTTCAAATTCTGAATTCCAGCAATACATATGCAGACACATTTAAAAGCTTAGCAGGTATCAAAATCCTACTGGAGATAGAAGAAGCAAGTAGTATGGCTGTTCGGTCAAAATGTTTTTTCCTGTTGCTGACAACCAAAAAATGCTCAGTTTTGAGACAATAACCAGGGCCGGCTCCAGGCACCAGCTTCTCAAGCAGGTGCTTAGGGCGGCCGTTCCGGACAGGGGCGGCAGTTCCAGGTATTCGGCGGCAATTCGGCAGACGGTCCCTCACTCCGCCTGGGAGTGAAGGACCGCCCGCCGAATTGCCGCAGCAGATCGCGATCGCGGCTTTTTTTAGATCGCGATCGCGGCTTTTTTTTTTTTTTTTTTTGGTTTTGGCTGCTTGGGGCGGCCAAAACCCTGGAGCCGGCCCTGACAATAACCCAAAAAGGTTTTCCAGGAACAAATATAATTTCCCAAACAGCTTCTCACTTAACACCAGGAGGTGCTGTTTAAATTTGGTTCATCTGTCTGTCTCTCTCCCCCTTGCTGCCAGTGGGTCACAAACAGGTAACTAACTAAAGTGATGCATCTCTTCATTGCCTTTAATTAACATTTGAAAATAAGGAACAAAACTTCAATTTCCCTAAAAATATTTTTTTTAATGATGGAAGTATGGCTAAATAGTTGATTGTCCTGGTTTCAATGAAGGGCAGGGATTTTCAAAGGAATCTAACTCCCATTTAATTTTAATTGAATTTGAGCACCTAATTTCTTTGAAAACCCCTGCTTCTCATTAAGGCTCACCTAAAACAAATTTAATACTTCTTGTTGGAGCTTTCTCTCTGCAATTAATTTAATACTTACTTCCATAGACTTCTGCGTTTTAACCATTTTGTACTGATGGGAATTCATGACCTGTGTATCTGACTCATGGACTGATTCGCATTTCCTCCACCTGAAGTTGTTGTGAGAGCTGCATGTACTATCACCCTGCTAGTATCATCTATTCTGCTTAAAACCTCGTTATTCATTTTCCCCCTGTACTCATATTATTCTCCCTGAGGGTGTGGGAACTTTAATCCGTTATGATATTTTATAACTAACCCTTCCCCCCCAAAAAAAATATTATGCCTCTCTTTTCCTTCTACCAGTCAGCTTCACTGTCTCTCTGCTGGATTCCTTTAAAGCCTAATTATGGTCAGAAAAGTGACTGTTAAAGTAGAACCTTATTAGCGCATCTACATGTTCTATGTATGTCTTCCACATCCCATCTTTGCAGTTTACTATGAAAAAACAAAACAAAAAAACAGATTTTTCCCGAGCATTGGCATGGCAAAGCCAACATAACTGGGGACATCAAATGATGTACCTCCTGTATCCTCAACAAAATGGCCATCTCACTTCCAAGTTTAAAATCTCTGCTTGCAGGTATGGAAACCTAACAATACACTGGTTAATATAAACAGAAACTGAGTTATAGGTCTATTTAAGTGATGGATATTAATTAAATTATACAAAATATTGTATACTTTTATATTCATTGTAATTAACCTGTATGTTTAGTTGTCTAGGGTGCAAACTACCAATCTGCAGAATTTATGTTTGGCTACCATCTGTCCCAAAAAAAACCTATTAGACCTAAAAATGCATAAGTCATTGTCACCAAAACTGAGACGAGTGCTAAAGCTTGTTTTCAATAGCTCAGTGTCCTAACTTGGTATCTATTAGCGAGAAGACAGTGTTTTATTATTTGAAAAGCTGTTCTCTTTGATTTATGGCCTTATATTAGCCTCCTCGTGGTGAGATATTAGACAATCATACTCTGTCGTGAACAATCTTAGGTGGAGAAACATACCGCATTCATCTTTTCTCGCTACCTAGGACACTTCTTTTCATCTATTGTTTTTTTCCTGTGGCATATTATTTCCTTGTAATCAATTTAAACCAGAGGCTGTAATGACTTAGTGTGTTACAAATTCCCTTCCCTACTTTGTGTTTGTTGCAAGAAAGTTAAAGCCCAACCTCTTTTAAGAGAATTTGTGGAATTTGCCCTACAAGCAGAGACCACTGCTTTCATTGCTGGATACCGGAGGGTTGTAAATTAATTAGAAATGGGCCTGAACCAGAACCCCTGGGTCGTGATATCCCAAAATTTCAGGGAAGTTCAGCTTCAGGTGTGAATTTTGTGGCTACGGACTATAAAGGGTAAAAGCCTTTCAGGAGTTCAGCAGAAAAAGAAAAGCAGTTGTGAAATGGAGGTGCTCAGGCCAGCAGGTAGACGGGTCTGTTCAGAGGACAATGAGCAGATATTAGAACACTACTTAGGACCAGGGCCGGCTCCAGGCACCAGCCCACTAGGCTTGTGCTTGGGGCGGCACCTGGAGGGGGGCGGCACAGTGCTCCGGCTCCAGCCGCCGGGGAGAGCGGAGCCCCGGCCGGGCACTCCGCCCTCCTCCCAGGGCTCCGGCTGCCCTCCCCCCCGGCCGCCGGGGAGAGCGGAGCCCTGTTCGGGCACTCCGCCCTTATCCCAGGGCTCCGGCCGCCCTCCCCCCAGCCACCAGGGAGAGCAGAGCCCCGGCCAGGGCTCACCGCCCTCCCCCCGGGGCTCCGGCCGCCCTCCCCCCCGCGCCCTCCCCTGCCGCGCTGGCGGGGGGAGGGCGGCCGGAGGCTTTTTTGCCTGGGGCGGCAAAAAAGCCAGAGCCGGCCCTGCTTAGGACTCACAAGACTGCAGAGCTGGAGGAGCTCTGGCAGATACCAGGGCTCAGAACCTCATTTTTAAATCAGCCACTAGAGGGTGAGACAATTGCAAATCAATAAAGGCTTGTGCTTGTTTGAGACTATCCTATGGCAGCAGGTGACGGACGGTATATGGGGTATGCAACAAGAGTATAATGTGACTCCTGTATGTTCATCTGTGTAAAGCTTCTACATTGAGGAGTGACATAAAAAACGCCTGCCACTGCTATTTCCCAACATATCTATGAGTAGGCAATTAGGGGACCACCACAGATATCCAAACAAGCTGAATATGTTCATAAGGCATTACAATTGTAATCCCACTGAAATAGTTAGTGAGACTTGCTGATGGTGAGGAGGGACAGAAAGAGCTACAGACGCACACCCTCAGTTGTGTCTTTGCATATATATATATGAGAGAGAGAGAGAGAGAGAGAGAGAGAGAGAGAGAGAGAGAGAGAGAGTGTGTGTGTCTTAGGGTATGTCTACACCCAGCCGCTAGTTCGGCGGCTGGGAATCGAAGTTCTGGGTTCGACTTATCGCGTCTTGTCTGGACGCGATAAGTCGAACCAGGAAGTGCTCGCCGTCGACTGCGGTACTCCAGCTAGACGAGAGGAGTACTGCGGAGTCGACGGGGGAGCCTGCCTGCCGCGTGTGGACCGAGGTAAGTTCGAACTAAGGTACTTCGATCTTCAGCTACGTTATTCACGTAGCTGAAGTTGCGTACCTTAGTTCGATTTGGGGGTTTAGTGTAGACCAAGCCTTATATTGTGCTTATGACAGTTTAACTGTAATCTAGACATAAAATTTTAAGTGTTGCCATGTATAGTAATGTGTGTTAGAAAGGGTTACCCACCCCAGTGGCAAAAAAAATAAAATCCCTTTTTGAGAGCAATCCCTTCTTATTCTCATCTCAAACCCCACAGGAGGAAAGCTCATTTTCCTAGGAAAAAGTGCTCTTCCTATGAGAAACAACATAATTCCTTTGTGAAAAGTTATACTTTTTCACTTGAGGCCAATCCACAAGGGAAGCTCTTGCTAGAAAAAAATAAGCTGTGCCTGTTGAAAGAGTAACATTTTGCCTTACACTAGAGTCACAAGTATTCACAAAATGAAAACTGATACGGTCATTTCACACAGCTCTATCACAAACCCTCACGTATACCTTAGACACAATCTGCTGCAGGCAAGGAGAATATTTTAAATGACGAAACCGCAAAACATGTAGCATATAGTAGCAGATCCTTATAAGTGCCCTTTTGAAGGACGTATATCCTGAGGTACTTAAGCGTTGAATTGCAGTAGGAATTACCACGACCAGAAGAACCGGGGGGGTGCATGTAGACAGAATTTCTGTCCTCCCAACCCTTGTGCCTAGTTCAGTGAGGATCACTCTACATCCCTGCCCTGTGGGAGCAAGGCTGATGAATTTGGCACTATGGGTATTCACAGGCCCTTGTATTCAGAGCAGTTTGACATAGCAGCAGCAGGGACTACTGCAACTCCTGGCTGAAGGGGAACTGATCTTTGAAGACAGCCCAAGGTTACAAAAACAAGTACTGGATTAACCTACAATGGTTTAACAGGTCAGCTTACACTGTATCCAAAAATTCAGAAGCCTATCCAAAGCTCATTTAATGTCTGCAAAACTGGACTGGAAACCTGAATACAAGCTCACTTTTGAGGAATGTGGCACTTCCTGTTTCTGGCCAAGCAGGAAATCTTGTGGGAGCACTTTGTTTAGAGTCAAGAAGTGCAGGGTGTGTTAAGATGAATGCCTCCTAACATGACCTCTCAATCATCTAGTGAATAAGGGTAAGACATTTCTTGGATCTATACAAGCTGATCCTTCTCTCATTGAAGTCAATGGTGAAAAATGTACTGATTTCACTGGGAAGAGAAGTGGGCGATTCGTTTATTGTAAACAGAACACTGTCAATGACAAGGTTCAGCTCTATCTGACACCTTAACACCTTAGTGTTTTTCTTTGCATTTTTGTATTTCCAGGATTTATAATTGCAATAATCACCTCCAGGTGAGACTTTTCCGGGCCATTAATGACCAACTGAGTCAACTCCACTGGTTGGTCATTAATTCCCACGCAATGCTCTCTGCAGTGGTCATTAGTTTTTAAATTGCTGGTTAACTCTGAGAAGTACCCTGGGTGACCAGATGTCCCAATTTTATAGGGACAGTCCCGATATTCAGGGCTTTGTCTTATATAGGCTCTTATTACTCCCCCATCCCCGTCCCGATTTTTCACACTGGCTATCTGGTCACCCTACCCTTTGATAACAGCACTTTCTTACTCAAAAGTTCTGTTCCTCCAGGGTATTCAGAGTCATAGTTGCTGACACTAATAACACATCTCTTTACATTAGTGACAAAAATAACATTTTACTACTTTTACTCCCATTAGCCTTGCAAAGATGACAAAGGTAAGAGTGAGCAAGCTAGACTCTATTCTGGCTCATGAATCACCAACAGTTCTTTACTAACTTACAACTGCAAGGCCAAAGTCTATAATTTGTCACACCTGCACAACTTCACTCAAGAGAATAGGCCAGATTCAGTTACACATGTGCAAATCTGGAATTACTGTAAATGTAATTACACCCACATTTTTTTTTAATTATAACCTATCTCATAGACCTGGAAGGGACCTTAAAAGGTCATTGAGTTGAGTTGAATCCCCTGCCTTCACAGCAGGGCCAAGTACTGTCCTTGACAGATTTTTGCCCCCGATCCCTAAATGACCCCCTCAAGGATTGAACTCACAACCCTGGGTTTAACAGGCCAATGCTCAAACCACTGAGCTATCCCTCCCCCCAAGCAGAATCTAACCAAGAGTTTTTGATGGGTGTTTATTTTATATGGCCATCATGGTCACAGCACAGGTGTAAATGAGAACAGACTTTGGCCTATACAGTCTCTCTTTTACTTTAGATGAGCCAGAGGAAGGCAAGTATTCAACTTGACTTTCACCGGTTGCATTTACAGGACTGTTAATAATCAATAAACCATCTTTTTAGTTGCAAATCAAGCATATATGTGCAGAGCCAGTGAGGCACAACAGACACAGAACCCCACAATAACGTTTTTAGTTACTTTTCAGAGTTAAAAAAAACAAACCCAGCCACCCACCCACATTATCGTATTACTGTGATGCTAAATCCGCCAGTCCTCACACTCAGGCAAAGCTACCATTGAAGTTAATAGGAGTTTACTTGAGTAATAATTGCAGGATTTGGCACATTATTATGGTCCAAAACTTTCATAATGGAAGGTAACATTTTTCCATTTTGTATAAAATCACAATATGGATCTGATCAGAATATGTAATAAAAATGTTTCAGGAAATCAAATGATACACAACCCTCTCCACCCCAAGATTTCATGAAAACTTAGAAGACTTTTCAGCGTTTCTTGAGACAATCTGTAAAGAGCAAATGTGACTCCATCCAAGGGAGGAATGTTGTCTTCCATGAAAAATGGTGTGTAAAGTAAGTAATGTTGCAAATAATTGCCCTCTCTCTACTTAACTAGAACCAGGAAGTACAAAAAGTCTCATGCTAAGGATTGTTCTTTCAAAGAGCCAATTTCTATACAGTACACAGTATATTAAAGTGACTCTATCGACTTGAGAGAGACAAGGTGGGTGAAATAATATCTTTTATTGGACCAACTTCTGTTGGTGAGAGAAGCAAGCTGTTGAGCCACACAGAGCTCTTCTTAAGTGAAACTACTCCAGACTTGCACCTTTTTAACTGAAAGCAGAATCTTTCCTAACACAAATGTCTTCCTAAAATTTAAATATACTCTTGCTTCCTTTAGAGTCAGATTTACTTTTTTTTTTTTTTTTTTTTCATTTTAATGGTCATTCTACATTTTCATTCACCAGATGTTTCTCCTTGCCATGTACATTATCACTAGGTTGTGCTACTCTGAAATTGAGGAAATCATCATTACAATTATCCATTCTCCCTACCATCCAATTCACTTTCTGCATTATAGGCTGCTTATTGGTTGGCCAAGTGAAGTGAGATATTATACTCAACTCAACAACATTTCTCTATCAGTCTGTAACATAATAACTTGTGATCACTGCATTTGGTCAATTCCAAAATTTCAGGGACTATCCTAGGCACCACTATGAAGAATCCTACTGATTTGGTGAAAATCAGAAGAGGGAAATGGAGAGAAACACAGTGGCTTTGGCATGTGCTTAGCAGACCCAGCAGCTTCAACCACCTCTGTAGTTGTCTATAGTCCAAAGAATTGGCTGATGGCAGCCGTTGACACCTCCCAACACAACAATACCCCACATCTCAGCTCTACCCTTCCTCCAAATATAGTTTTAAAATATTGACACCGTGAATGACTTCTCTCCCAGAGAGAAAAGAAATAAGAATGTGGGGAAGGGGAAAAGAGGGTATATTGTGGTGCACATGGAGCCCCTGGCATGGGTGGGTGGGGGGGTGTACACAGTCCCCCCCTGGCATATGGCAGCAGGGAGAATGAGGGCATGTTTTTATAATCGAAAAGCCTTCAGCATGGTGCACATGCTGCCATCATGTTATTCTTTTATTCACTCTAACTTACTTGGGGCATCCAGATACCAGAAGCAGGAATGTCAGGCAGAGCCACATTGTCTCCAGAACAGCAATGATTATCCATTCTGGCCAGTACAGGACAATATCTCTGGCTGGAGCCCACCAGTAACCAATCTAAAAAAAGCAGAAAATAAAGGCAGTTCAAGAAATACTGTGAGACAAGTATAGCTGGGCACTTTAGGAAGCTTCACGTTGACATCAATATTTAAAGCTCTTTTTTCTTTCATGCGATTCAGCAGGAAACACTGTGTTTTAACCAGAGTACAGTCTGTGAAAGAGGCAATTACAATCTGTTATCCACATCCTCTCTCTTTCACTTAAGGGACTTTTTTTTTCAGAACTAAAAGCAACACAAAACTGTTTGCTTTATTATTTAATCTTGTGGAAAGCAAAAGCAGCTTGTCAGTACCTTGTCTAACTCCCATATCACTGTTCCAGTTAGGGGTGATGGGGTAAGGGGTTGGCTATGTGTTTTGGGGAAATTTCAGACACACACCGCACTTATTTATTGCCAGTTCAAAGTTTCTCAAATGAATCTGAATCTTTTGAAGTTTGAGCTCAGTTCATTACCAAGTTACCTCTGGGGGACTGCCAGGGAGTTTTGAGTGACACCATCAAATTGTAGAAAAGCCTGATATTCTTAGTAAGAAGGGCAGAAGATCTTTAACAAAACTCTCAAAGCCCCAGGGGTCAAGGTAAATTGTGTTACAATGCAGTAAACAAACAGTAATGCAAACCACCGGGAAGTATACAGCAAGGACAGCTATATCGCATGGCTGGGAGGTTAGAAGCAAGAGTCAAGGAACAGACGGTTTCAGTGGAGTATTACTTTGGCTTATAGCCCTCCACAAAGAGCTCATTAATCCAGTAGCAAGTATAGATAAACAGCATGGTCCAGTGATTAGAACACTGGAGTAGCAGCCATGAGATCTGGGATCTCTTCCCAGCTCTGCCACCAGCCTCCTGTGTGATATTGGGCAAATCATTTCACCTCTCCATGCCTCTGTTTCCCTTCCCACCCTTTGTTTGTCCTTTCTACTTAGAGCATTAAGTCTCTGGCAGAGGGATTGTCTCTCACTATGAATCTGTAGAGTGCCTTGGCTAATGCAGCCCCATCTCAACTGGTACCTACAGTGGTGACAAATAGTGATAGCACCAGAAGTATGGTGAAGAGCAGCCTGTAAAGGAGAGAAGAGCGGGCAAGGGGCCATGGCATGAACACATTGTAGCCGTGTGGTTGAGCAGCAGCAAGTAGCCACAATGGACCAGAGAAGCAGCTGATAGGGTAAGACAGGAACATCTAAGTAAACATGTACATTATTTTAAATATATTCACTGGTGGTTTTGAGTTCTCATGCAAATATGTATTTAGATAATTATTAAAAGTATTGACTCAGCACTCGTAAGAGGTTCTATAGAGTCACTATGGTCTGCTGCATATTATATACTGAGATTTTTTTTAAAAAGTGTATCATTAATAGACCATTACAGAAATGAAAAGGCTGTTATGGTCTAGCCTATAAATATGCATTTACACTACATTTAAAATAAAGTCACAGAAACCAAAGATGGAAAAGATTTATGAGGTCATCAGTTCATATGCCTGCCAATGCAAAACTATTTTTTATATTTTTTTCCAGTTTAGTTTTAAACACTTTGGAAAATGGAAACTCTATCCCTTTCCTTGGCAGGCTATTCCACAGGCTAACACATCCCACAATCAGGAAGTTTCTCCTAGTATTAAGCCTCAATTTCCCCTTCCTCAATTTTATCTCATTACTCTTATTTACAGCCTCTTGTACCATGCACAATAATTCCTATTCCTCCTGTTATTAACGCTCCCTAAATATTTGTACAGTAACCTTCCTTAGTTATAGCCATCACTTAGGCCAAGTATACACAATTACCTCTCAATCCTTCCTCATAATTCAATCCCTCCAGCCATCCAGTCATTCTCTCCCCTCCCACCCCCACCCCCACTTTAATCATATCTCTTGGAAATGAGGGATCCAAAATTGAACTCACTAATACAGTCTCTCCTTTGTCAGAGCCACTTAGCTCTATATTGCCCCATGACACCTCTGTGGATGCAGACCAAAATGGTACTAACCCTTTTTTCTGTCACATTACATTGTAAACTCATGTCTAATTTGTCCACCACCACCATTAGGTCTCTTTTAGTATTGCTAATCCCTATGCTCCTCACTCCCCTCTCTCCCCCCCCCGCTCCCCGAAGTGTGTGTCTGTTACAAATTATTTCTCCCCAGATGTATTCGGTTGCAATGTCCCAGGTTTTTCCTCTGTCCAGATATCTAATTTCTCTAGGTCACTCTGTAAGTGCTCTGTAAGGTCACTGTATCCACGCTGGTGGTTGTCAACAATTTCTAGTTTCCAATAAGGAAATGCAGAAAAACAGTACATGTTCATTGCCACATCAAATGCTCATTCATTTAACCTCAACTCATACAGACATTGAGGGGGATAAAAATAAAACATGGGAGGAGAGAAGATCCTCTTATCGCCAAGGGGAGGAGTGGGAGAAAAGATAGGGCTCATATCTAAAAACCCTGAAAAAACAGTGTTTGTTAATGAGAACAATAATCCACTGCAACCATAACAGCAGCTACATCAATGAACACCCTTCTAGGCCCTGATCCTGCACCATAGGAGTCAATGAGAGCAGGATCAAGTCCCCACCGAACCAAGAGGAGAACTGTATTTGTAGCCACCACTGCCATGCTGCCTCTGTGATAGTAGCATTAGTGCCGGATGAGAGGCTGGAGAGAGGGAAAACAGGAGATGGAGCAGTTTGCTTATTCTTACCTTTGTAACTGGACTAAAATCATGAGAGGGAGAGAGGAGGTTTCCTCGTATTCTAGACTAAAAATAGATAGGGAGCATTTATTACAGCTACAACTAGAAGAGACGTATTTCTAAGGGTAGGCACATTATTACAGCACCTGATATTTCTGGATATCCTTTATACTGAAGCAGGTCTGCATCAAAGCCACAATGAAGTTGGTGAACCCAAGTCCCTGCAAAACTCCTGGGATCCTTGCTCAGCTCCATGATACTGTGGAGAGAGAGATGAGCCTGCAAAGTGACATTAGCACCAAAATGCAGTAGATTGCAATTATGTGCCATCTGTGCAAAGCCAAAAAGGTGAGTAAGGTACACCCAACTACCCATTAAAATAGCTGCAGAGTGGCAGATAGAGAATGTCATCATATATTACTACCATCACCAATTACAGCTTTAACAACTGGATCATCATCCATAAAGGGAAAGAAAAGTCTGCTTAATGAGAGCTGTGTGGGTAATGAGACAATCTCACTTTTTGAGCATGACACAAGATTCAACCTACAGGAAACATTTAACCAGGGGGAAAGCCTGAAACACTCAAGATTTGGGAGCTACACAGGAGCCAGTTTAATCCATCAAGATGCACCCATTGAAAAAAAATGCTTAGAATTTTTTCTACAGCATGAAGTCCAAAAGCCTTGGGCCTGTCTACACTACCACTTATGACGGCAAAACTTATGTCGCTCAGGGGTGTAAAAATAAACACACCCCGAGCAGCATAAGTTACACCGGCCTAAGTAATAGTGTGCACATGGCTATGTTGGTGGGAGAACTTCTCCCGTTGACATAGCTACTTGCTGGGGGTAGTTTAATTATGTCAATGGGAGAGCTCTCCCCCATTGTCATAGAGCGGCTACACAAGAGATCTTACAGTGGCGCAGCTGCATCAGTACAGCTGAGCAGCAGTAAGCTCTCTAGTGTTGACATAACCTAAAGCCGAACATGCATTTAACTTGCAGAACTGACCTGCCTTGAAGTCTACATGGTCAATACGATAACTCATGGTGCAATAATTAATCAATAGCATTAAGGAGGAATTACCAAAATGATACAGAAGATCCAATGTTGTTAAAATATTTGGATGTGGATTAGACAGCTAAGAAGATTGGTAATGTGACACACAGCCTTTTACCTGGATTCTCAGTTCATATCAAGCCCAAATTTGTAATATGACCAAATGTCACCATCTATGTTGCCCAGCAGCTTGTGAGAAACAAGTCTATGTTCTCTATTTCCTAGAGGACAGGTAACTGCATCACAAATGGTTCTAATAGGCTTGTTTATTTGCAGTCTCAGCCGGTGAAGGATGGAATGGGCATGGAGAATGATCTCTCTTCTCCAACTTAAAGATATTCTCCCATGGTAGGGTTGAGGCACTTTAGTGGAACAGTGTGGGGGGAAGCTTACAGTGGAAAAGCACCTTTTCTGTCAGTCTAACATTTTTCCCAGGCATTAAAATTTCCTCCACATTTTCCCCAAAACATTAATGAAACAGTTAATTTATTACAAGTATGTATTTGAAATACATAAAATAAACCCTGAGAAACTATGAATCTTTATTTTGAGATAGACTGACAACTCTATTCTAGGGCTTCAGAGGGATGATCTCTACGTTTTGTACCAGCCCTTCACTTGCTACAGAATACACTGAAAGTTGCTGTGATCCTACTCCAGCGTAAGGGTGTGAAAATACACTCTCCGGTCAAACTAATCCCATGTTAGAAAATATAGAAAGACACTTTTCCTAGAAAAAATATAAAGGTAATACTGCAATAATAACTATTATTATTATTTGTATTGTGGTAGTTCCTAGAGCCCATTGTGCTAGGCACTCTATCTACACACATAGAGAGAGATTCCCTGCCTCAGAGAGCAGAGTGTAAATCTCTATTTAGATTTTAAATTTAGAGCTCAACAAAAAACCTGTGTTAGTCCGGGGGGGAGGGAAACTCACCTGATTCAACATGAAAACAAAACCAAAAACCAACAATACTTAAAAAAGCCATGTTAGACCTCACGGATTCTGAATAGGTTTCCTACCACTAGAGAGGGGAAGACAGGGCTAGTTAAGTGTCCTGATCGTGCCTTGTTGCCCAGCACCCACATACTTCCCTTCCTCCCTGGCACAGTGTTTCCTAGAAACCGCCTCCAATACCTGGAAATTAGTCCATTCCCTGATAATAGCCATCTGGGTACGTGTCAGTTTCTTAACAGCCAACACATGCCTACTCTCTCCCCTGATGAGACCCAGGACTTTAAAGTGCACAGGTTATGATGACAAAGGGTATGTCTTCACTACCCGCCGATCCGGCGGGTAGCAATCGGTCTATCGGGGATCGACTTACCGCGTCTCGTGAGGACGCGGTAAAATCGATCCCTGATCGCTCTGCCGTCGACTCCGGAAATCCACCTCGGCAAGAGGCGGCAGCGGAGTCGGCGGCAGCGGTCGACTTTCCCCCGTCCTCACCGCCAGGTAAGCCGACCTAAAATGCGCAACTTCAGCTACGGTATTCACGTAGCTGAAGTTGCGTATCTTAGGTCGGAACCCCGCTGTAGTGTAGACCTAGCCAAAGAATGTGAGGATTAATCAGCAGGGTTCATACTCTTAAGAATTGGGCTCCATCCAACCTATATTGTCCATTTACAGTGGAAGTATTCCCTTCAGTACATTACTGCCATTTATTCTTAATGTACTCTTCAGCTTTTGTTGTGCAAGCATAAAGGGGGCAAAGTCTTGAAAAGGATGCTTTTTAAGAGCATTCTGCTTTCTAGTGTTCACTACAGAGAGGAACCTGGCAGTTCAGAGTAACAATGACAAGAGGATAGAGACTGAAACTGTGGTGGGCTCTCAGGGCCTTAGGCAATGAATCATGTAGTCGTCTGGTTGCTATCAAGAAATCTTACCTTGGAATCAATTAGAAAATCTCTCGTATTCATTTTTTGCTTGTTTTTCTAAAATATATAGTTTTGGCTTTTAATGCCATGAGCCCATCTTTTGCAGTGAGAAAATGATCACTCATTCCCCTCCAGACTTGATTTGGAACAAACATTTCATAAAGTATTTTCTTTCTACTAATGTTATTCCTGTACAAAGATCTAGAAAAGGCTGTGTCAAGTCTATCATTGTTTGCGAAGCCAAATCATCATGAAAAATTCAGTTTTCCCCTAAAAAAAAAAAAAAGCATACTGGAAGCTCCATTTCACATTTTCGAGACCATAATTTACCTTGGCCTGCTAAACCCAGGGTTGTGAGTTCAATCTTTGAGGGGGCCACTTAGGGATCTGGGACAAAATCAGTACTTGCTCCTGCTAGTGAAGGCAGGGGGCTGGACTCGATGACCTTTCAAGGTCCCTTCCAGTTCTAGGAGATAAAATAAATTAATGGAGATATCCTATTTATTTATTTAAGCAAGTCTATTTTTAAACATAGGTGCCTGTGAGAAGTAGGTGCCTTTTCCAAATCTGCTTTCAAGTAGAGTCTACACACTTCGATCCATCCTGTAGTTTGGGTTAATTAACACAAAAAATAATAAGAGAAGAAAGTTCAGCTCAAACCATCTCCCCAAGGTTTGGCTGCCCTTAGGGTTCCTTTCTCCAGACTGGTCAGTCCATACCCTAGCTTGAAGCATCCTAGCAGAATAAAACAGCCACGTCTTAATGAATCATCAGAACCAAGTTAACATTCCTTAGCAGAACGAACGCTTGCTGCCAGAATAGGGTGTTTCAGGGGTGTATCCATTTGTTACAGAATCTCATTAGAAGATCAAAATTCTGTCAATACTAGCAAGGCTGATGATTCCAAATGAAGGTTGGCCTTGTCATGTCCCAGGTTACTGGGAGTCTAAGGCCTGGTCTACACTACGAAATTAGGTTGGTATAATTACGTTGTGACGGGTTCGGTCACAGAGACCCCCTTGGGACAGTCACCTGACGTGCTGGAATTACCTTTGAGTCTGTTTTCCCTGCCAGCTTGGGACTCCAGAACCTGCCTTGTTGAGCCAGACACACTAGCCTGCTGCAACACAGATCCAGGTCTGGTCCATGCCCCCAAAGCTGCAGACTTTAACCAAAAACCGCTCAGCAGGTCACCTATCTCCAGCACTCAGACACCCAGTTCCCAATGAGATCCAAACTCCAAATAAGTCTGTTTTACTCTGTATAAAGCTTATACAGGGTAAACTCATAAATTGTCTGCCCTCTATAACACTGATAGAGAGATATGTACAGCTGTTTGCTCCCTCAGGTATTAATCACTTACTCTGGGTTAATTAATAAACAAAAGTGATTAAGTATAAAAAGTAGGATTTAAGTGGTTTCAAGTAATAACAGACAGAACAAAGTAAGTCACCAAGCAAAATAAAACAAAACACGCAAGTCTAAGCCTAATACATTAAGAAACTGATACAGGTAATCAGGGCTGGCTCCAGGGTTTTGGCTGCCACAAGCAGCCAAAAAAAAAAAAAAAAAAAAAAAAAGCCGCGATCGCAATTTGCGGCGGCAATTCGGCGGGAGGTCCTTTGCTCCAAGGCGGAGTGAGGGACCGTCTGCCGAATTGCCACCGAATACCTGGACGTGCCGCCCCTCTCCGGAGCGGCCGCCCCAAGCACCTGCTTGACAAGCTGGTGCCTGGAGCTGGCCCTGCAGGTAATAGCTCACCCTCAGAGATGTTCCAATAGGCTTCTTTCACAGACTAGAGTCCTTCTTAGTCTGGGCCCAATCCTTTCCCCTGGTACAGTCCTTGTTAGTTCCAGCTCAGGTAGTAACTAGGGGATTTCCCATGACTGGCAGCCTCCTTTGTCCTCTTCCATCCTCTTTTATAGCTTTGGCACAAGGCGGGAATCTTTTGTCTCTCTCTCTGGGTCCCCACCCCTCCTTCTAAATGGAAAAGCACCAGGTTTAAGATGGTTTCCAGTATCCCGTGACATGGTCACATGTCCTGTGAGACCTCATTCTTCATTCTTCCAGGGCTGGCCCACTCATACCCCGGGAGGTTTGCAAGTAAACAGAGACATTTACGACCAATTGTCCTAGTCAATGGGAGCCATATAGATTCTAAACCATCATCAATGGCCCACACTTTGCATAATTACAATAGTACCTCAGAGTTATACTTTATATTTCTAGCTTCAGATACAATGATACATATATACAAATAGGATGAACATACTCAGTAGATTATAAGCTTTGTAATGATACCTGTGGTAGTCTACACCGCCCCTCGTTGCACAAACAGGGGGTAGAGGGCGGAAGCGCACCATCTACAAGTCCTCTCCCTGGCTTTCCAGATGACCGGGTCAGGATCTAAAGTCCAAAACACAGGTGATGGTGCCTAGGATTGTGGCAGCGCAGCCTATTGGATGGTGTTCAATAGAGCCCCCCTTGGGATGCAGGGCAGCATGGCCTAGTGGCCAGAGTTCAATAGAGCCACCCTTGGGGTGCAGGGCAGCCAGATGCCAATGTGGGGGTGCCCACCAATGGGTTTGGCAGCCCCGATAGGGGGGCCTGGGCCCACCCGACTCCATCGGGCCCTGACCCAGGGCCCAAACATTGGTGGAGCAATTTGCCACTGACTCAGTGGGGGGGTCCTACCGAAACACGCCGAGGTTTCCTGGGTGGGAGGTACCACTCCGTCACCCTCCCTGGGTCACTTCCTACCAGTATCTGCATTGAGGTCTCCCATAAGGCTTTGGATTCTCTGTGGTCTGATGGGCCGGTCGCGTCCTGTGGCTCCTCCTGTCACCAGAGTTCAGGCGGGCCCGGGGAGGCTCTGGTTCCCGGCACAGAGAGGGGCTGTGGTTGGTCCTCCGCAGGAGCTTCCCAGACAGGTCCTTCCCCTGTAGCCTCCAGCCCAGAATGAGCTCTCTTTATACTTCCTCCCTTTATACTGCTAGAGCATCTGGAGCATGCCCAGTCCTGCCTGGGAGGCGGGACTTCCGCTGTCAATAATATGGGTTTAACCCTGTCTGGGTGAGTACGGGGTAAGTAGGCCCCGTCACAATACCTTACAAGAGACCTTTTGCATAAAGCATATTCCAGTTACATTGTATTCACACTTATTAGCATACTTCCATAAAACATATGGAGTGCAACGTCACACACATTGCTCATGGGTAAGAGAAATCCCTACCCCTGAGCCACTCAGTTGAACTGACCTAATACCTCATGTAGACAGCACTAGATCAACAGGAGAATGCTCCTGTTGACCTAGCTACTGCTTCTCAGGGAGGTGGAATACCTATGCCCATGGGAGAATCTCTCCCATCAGTATAGATAGTGTCTTCACTGAAGTGCTACAGCAGTGCCGCTGCAGCATTTTAAGAGCAGACAAGCCTTATCCACCAAATGGACATTCAGGAAAATCAATCCAAATTAATTAAAAATGTGAATTAGAAGTGGAGTTGTTAAACTGCATTAAATCCCTGTGTGAACACTCTCATTCTGAAAGGCCACTTTAATTCTCAATGAGGGTGTTCACACAGAGATTAAATGTGATTAACTAATCCACTTCAAATTCACATCTTTAGTTAATTTGGATCAATTTTCCTTTATGACCCTGTGGCGACAAGACCTAAGACTCAATATTAAATTAGTGATCAAGCAGATTTACTCAATGCATTCAGCAGTCACCCTCCTGACGCTAGCTGATATGCCCTGTCCCAGCACGCCTGATTTCTCATGTAAAACACAGGATGGATTCTTTAGAGAATCTGTTTCTATAGCAGGTATTCCAAATTCCTGGCCAAGAATATGGACAGTGTGCTAATAGGATATTATAGCAATTGGTCAGGGGCAATATAGGGATGCTTACACAACCTAAGTCTTTGTGGCTTATTGCTAAAATGTACAAAATTTCATCTTTCAGTTCTGTCAGTAACTTAATCTTGGTAAGCACAAATATTCACTCATTTTTAAAAATAGAGTAAAAATAAATGGATTCTTTGGAATGAGCACTAAAAGCAATACAATCAGCAAGTTTAGCTAAGAAAGCCCACTGTCTGATACCTATATTCTTTGAAATAGGAATGGCAATGCATCTTGCAAATCACAGTATAACATTACCAACTTTCCATCACATTACAAAATTTATGTTAGATTGAGTTGGGATTTTATTACATTAGTATTTGGTTTTTGATAATATGATACATAGCAGAGCCCCTCTCTCACTACTCTAGGGAACATGTGCAGTAGGAAGATACTGAAAGCCAGGCATGCCATTTCTAGCACATCAAGCTCATTTTTAACCGAATTCAGGAGCCCAAGAGGATTGCATACAGTAAGTCTCACATATTATACCAACAGTCAGTCATTCAACCCTATGAGATCGAAAGTCAGTCATTTTTCTTGTATATTTTCTTTTCCATTTGACATGGGATAGCACTAGAAATAACAGTACACCTAAGCCAGGGGCTTGGACACCTAGTTGTAGAATAAAGCATTTGGAGTGACCAAGTTCACCTGAACCTAAGTTTCCTCTTCTTCCCAAATGCCCACACATCACCACCTTCTGGCCCACTTCCAGAAAGCTCATAGGAAAGCATTCCCTAAGACCTGCTAACAACTGAGATAGCAGATTTCTGCCAAAGGAGTTGGTTGCTGGGAAAACAGAGTGCATATGAGCTCTACAGTGCATGTGGCACTACTTGTACAAATAAGTGGCTTCCAGGAAATGTGGCCCATGTGTGGTAAGGTGCACAAAGTAGACTAGACAGGCTACTTCAACACTGTAGGAGGAGTATTTGCACTGTTGAGCTACTGAACCAGTGATACCATCTACGCTAGCACTGTACCAGTGGAGAATGGCATAGTGCAGGCGTAGCCAAACTGCGGCACGTAAGATGCATGAGTCTCTTTTACAGTTGAAGTGCAGCTCGTGGAGCCCCTCACCGCCCCCCCCCCATCCCCTATTCTCCACCTGCCAGACTGGGGACGGGGGTGAGAGCTCGGGGCTTCTGCCTCACGGTGGAGTGGTGCGGCTAAGAGCTTCTGCCCTGTGAGGAAGGGGGTCTCGGGGCTTTAGCCCCACAGGGAGGCATCGAGGCAGAAGCCTGTGCCCTGGCAGGCACCACCTTGGGGGGCAGGTTGTGTATGTCTTGTGGCTTTTGAACTTCTGAAGATTATCGTATGCACCTCAGAGGGTCAGTAAGTTTGGCCACCCCTGGCATAGTGCCTAGTCTTCCTCAACGGAAGTCCAATCCAGATAGAAGTTGGAGTGTCATTGTACCATGGGAAGCATTTTTAGGTGTAGAGGTGACATGTATTACAGACATGTTAAGTTGATAGTATACCAAATTTACAAATGGTGGGTAGCATACCAAATTTTTCCAGGGCAGCCCAGGCCTATGAATTAGTATAAGGCCCAGCTAATATATATAGCTAAATTTAGTATCAGATCATGGGGAAAAAAATATCTCATGATTTTAAGTCTTAGGAGAACAGTCAGCCTGCTTGATTGATGAGGCTGGCTTCTGTATTTCCTTCCTCATTTTCTGAAAGGTATTCTTGTCTCTCCATTCCAGTAGTTAAAAACTTTTGAATTAACAGGCAAGAAAATAGACATGTTCTGCTTACTAATGTTTATCGGTAATATTTTGTTTTAAGTGTCAGGAAATTGCACTGAAACACAAGTAGTAAAATGTACTGTACTGAGTATTTATATAATCACATGCTCTATTTTCTGGTAGCTCCTATATATAATTTTCAACATGCAAAAAGAATGGTACACACATGGTATTTTAGTCTTTGCAATTGGCCCCATTCAGCAAAATATAAGTTGGGCTTCTGCCAAAGGCCATAAGCAGCTGTGGTTAAAACAGATGCCTTGTTACAGAAGCTACATAAAATGGGGGCTAATTCTGCCCCATAGAGATTGTTTTCCACACAATGAAATCAACTTTATCACACATCAGAAGGCCTAGGGTAAGAGTCACCTAAACATAAGTTACCACAAAATATCAGTGGCCTGCTGTACAGACAGAAGCAAGCACTAGTTAACAGGTTATACATTACCGGCATACATGTCACAAGGACTTACCTTAGTAGTTACAAATCCACTGGATATGAAGTATCTGCCCATTACTTTGAAATTCCACCTGCCTATACTATAGCATTTCAAACACGGGATTCAAGGAACCTGGGATGAGCCAAGCAGGACAAGAGGTGAGGGGAGAGGAAAGCCTTGCTTTGGTTAGCTCCTCTCTTTCCCACTTCCTTGTAGAGTCCTCTTGCCACAACAGTTTATTTATGTTCCCTGGCTGCAATCAATCTAACTGCTAATTAAGCCCTTTGTAACCTTATTCTGAACTAATTAGGGTTTTCTGAACTTGCCTGTATATCAGCTACTTTTTCACTAACTCAAGAGAGCATCCCTTCCTTCACTGGCCATATGCCCAGGTCTTAATGTCCCATTGCTGCCACGCTCAGCAGTAATGCTGCTCTTTTATCTCTGACATACAGAGGATGGATCTCAAGAGACTCAAAAAATGCAAAATATCCCTCCGTTGGGCTTTCAGTTTATTGTGCCATTAGGTTTGCTTGTCAGATGTTGCCCTTAAACTTTTCTGCACCTCTATACAGATCACCCTGAACTCTCACCAAAAGGAAAATTCTAACACTTTGCACAACAGGTGGGGCCTCATGCCTGTCAGGTTCTATTAAAATCTGTCTAGTCTTCTACCCTACTGTAGTCACCAAGCAGCAAAAGAGAAGTCTGGGATTTACTGTGATTTTCCCAGATGAAAAGTGGAGGCTAAGAAATCCTGCACCTGTCTCATGAACGATGAGAACTCCAAGTCCTGTAATGCACTCAGGAGAGTTCATTAGAACCACAGAAGTTACGAAAAGAAAAACATGTATTAGTGAAGCTCATATAATCCATCTCCATGCCAATATGAGGAGTTCTCTACAGGCTTTTTTCTTGTCTAGTCGAGTGACTCAGCAATGGCGCTCCAACACCTTCTCTTGAAAGTTCATCCCAACACCTCTCCCACTTAGAGCATTTAAACTCACCTTTTAATTTCCGCATGGGATTCCTAAGGATATCCTATAAAACATTTTTAACAATCTCTTTACAATGATGTTAGCAATAATTCCTGGTGACACGTCAAAACTGAAGTGACCACAATACATTGAACATTCCATTAGAGATGGTTAAATTTAAAAGAGAATCAATTTGTAAGACTAAATACTGTTGAGTATGTCCTGATAATTTCGGTATCCAATTAGCAAACAGATGCTCCCAATTCATCATTCAAATTTTGCCATATAGCAGTATAATTTTTTTTTAATCTATGAAAAAATGCACAAAATAAGTGTCACGGAAGGGGAATAAATATATGGTGAAGATTAAATCAATAGCGTTATGTGGGTAGAGCAGCAATTTCTTTTTCCAACCTTCAGTGCAGATTTCCTTTGCAATGGGACTTCCCGGCAAACATCTATGGTATTAGAACTCCTGACTCTGGGAATCAGAACAACACGAAGGGTCCATGTATACTGCACACGAAGCCCAGGCTCTGACTCCAATTTGAGCCCAAGCCCCCCTTCCATCCCACACAGACCAGTCTGACTCAGGTCAGCAAGTCCTAGGACCCTGAGAGGAGGATGGGTCAGAGTCCTGAGTCCCACTGTGATTCGGGTTTAAGCCCTAACATTTTGCAGTGTGGACATAGCTCAAGCCACAGACCATAGTCAGAAGATCTGCATAGTGCAGTATCGACGTGTTCGCATGGCTGAGAGACCTGGGTTCAGCAATTGTAAACCCAGGTTTACAATGCAGTGTGGGCACATTATAAACACCAAGTCCATAAGCCCAGGTCCCAAAGACCTGATTTTACAATGTTGTGTAGACATACCCTAAGGGGGGGATTTTTAAAGGCATAGAACAATGGCTCTCAACCTTTTCAGTCTACTGTACCCCATTCAGGAGTTTGATGTGTCTTGTGTATCCCCAAGTTTCATCCCACTTAAAAACTACTTGCTTACAAAATCAGACATAAAAATACAAGTGTCACAGCACACTATTACTGACAAATGGCTTACTTTCTCATTTTTATCATATAATTATAAAATAAATCTATTGAATATAAATATTGTACTTACATTTCAGTGTATTGTATATAGATCAGTATAAACAAGCCATTGTCTGTATGAAATTTTAGTTTGTACTGACTTTACTAGTGGTTTTTATGTAGCCTGTTGTAAAACTAGGCAAATATCTAGATGAGTTGATGTGCCCCCTGGAAGACCTCTGAGTAAACCCCAAGGTACGCATACCCCTGGTTGAGAACCACAGGCATAGAGAGCAATGAGTCATCTAACAACCAGTTTCAGAGTAGCAGTGAAAGTTAATGTGAGTTGGGCACATCAGCACCATTTGTGACTTTGAAAATCTTCCCTTAATCCCAGACTTTTGGATTAAAAAAAATAATCAATTTTCATTTCCAGTAGGAACGAATGATGAGAATGCTTCCCAAGCTCTGAAGTACCATCACATATAGAATGACAGCTCTAACAAATAACCATCCCTGAATGGATGTACATATGGTATGTGTGTATGTTATAAACATTTATACTCACAAGGGTGCCTCTCCCTTCCCCTGCACCTAAAGCAACTTTATTTCCACTGTTTAAACAATTTGCACGCAGACATGATACAAGTTTGCATTCATTAAATGTTTACACAGAATTATACGCTCAATAAAAGAAATAGGTTTCATTCAAAATCCACTACTATATCCTCTATGTTACAACTCTGCTATGAGAAAAAGAGATACACATTGCAGCCCAAATCCTCCACTGGCGTAAATCAGCATAGCTCCACTGAAATCACTGAACTATATTAAAAGTCTCATTACAAAATTCAGAGAACCAAATAGAATGTCTAAAGAAAGCAAGTTACGTCCATTCAGTTAAGGATTGATTTACATGAACTGTGCTTTTGCCTGACCTAAAAAGTTTCCCTGCAAACCGAGATTTCTCTTTAGTACTGATTCAGTTCGCGACAGGATCTCCAAGAGCTTTAGAAACAAATTAACCCTCACAACAGTCCTTCATAGCACAGTGTGTAAAAATTAGAGTTGATCTAAAATATTTGAAAATGTAGAATTCTAACAAAAGTTTTTGATAAAAAATTTCTTCTTAATTTTTATCAGATATTATAATCACCACCACCACCACCACCACAATTTGATGGCATTTTTCATTTGAGGTTCTCACAGTGCTTTAGGGTGACCAGACGTCCCGATAAAATCGGGACCGTCCCGATATTTTGGTGTCTGTCCCGTGTCCCGACCGATCTTTGGTCCCGCAATTTGTCCCGATATTCGCCGGCAGCACTGTTTTTTTGGGGTTTTTTTTGTGCTTTGTGAAGGTTTCAAATATCAGGTGCAGCGAATGAAGAACGGGGAAGTTAAATGACTTTCTCAAGGCCCCACAGCAAGTCAGTGGGGACAGAATACAAGAGTCCTTTCTGACTGCCTGTTGCTTGTTTTAGCTATTGGATACATCATCTCCCCAACAGTGAACAGAATGGTAGAAATGCCAACAACAGACCCTGCACCACTCCACTTTGATCAATTTTTAAAAATTAATTGGGCCTAAGACTAAGAGGTGCTGAGAGTTAAGAGAATAGTTTTTCACATGTGAAGGTCTGATTAAAAATGCCTTACTTTGGTGAACCCAGTCAGTGCATTTGTGGCAGCCTGCCCATGTTATAAAATCACCACTCAGGTGGTTCTCTTCAGCAGAGGCCCAGCACAGGAACAGCAGTAGTGCTCTAAGACAGGATTGAGTGGCATTACGGGTGTTGAATACAGAAACTTGGACAGAGCGTGTCCAGAGCCAGTGCTATTGGGTCCTGTTGTGATAATTGGGCCTACAAATTTACCCTGATTATGAGCTCAACTATGAAAGGTTAGGGTACATCTAGACTACAATAAAAGACCCGTGGCATAGCCGCAGATGGCCTGGGTCATCTGACTTTGGCTCACAGGGCTTGGGCTGCAGGGCTATAAAATTGCAATGTAGACATTTTGGCTCACGCAGGAGCCCAAGCTTTGAGATACCGTACTCCCGCCTCAGTCCAAATGTCTACACTGCCCAGCTGGCCTGGGCTCTAAGACTCAGTGCTATGGGGTTTTTAATCACACTAAAGGTATGTCTACAGGGCAAGTTCATAAGATGTCACAGGTTTCAGAGCGGTAGCCGTGTTAGTCTGTATCAGCAAAAACAATAACCTATAACAAGTGCTGTTGTGAAAAGGTATGAAATGGAGACAAAGGCCTACTGATAGAATTCAAGGACAGTGTTAAGATATTTGGTAAACTGCAAAATGTGGGATTGGAAATAATGAACCAAAATTGGAGTGTTAGATATTAGGCCTAATTAGTGGACAAAATAATGAGGGAATAGGCTATTCCACTCTATACACTCTTTTGAAGTCCTTAAAGGAAGAGACTTCGGTTAAGAAAATTGGCTATTGGAGCAAGCTTCACCATCATGACTGCCACCCCCACCATATTCTGTGACCCCAGGCCTTTGTCATCCTGATCCTGAGCGATATCCTGACCAGACCAGGCCAGACAGAGTGAACCAGATGACATCACCACCTCTACTAGCTACAGCTGAATCCCAAACAGCACCTGGGATGAAATGGGATCGGACTTTAACAACAGTAAAAAACGGTTACTCACCTTTGTAACTGTTGTTCTTCGAGATGTGTTGCTCATATCGATTCCAATTAGGTGTGCGCGCGCTGCGTGCATGATCATCGGAGAATTTTCTACCCTAGCAACACCCGGTGGGTCGGCTGTGGAGCCCCCTGGAGTGGCGCCTTCATGGCGCTGGATATATACCCCAGCCGACCCAGCGTCCCCTCAGTTCCTTCTTGCCGGCTACTCCGACAGTGGGGAAGGGGGGCAGGTTTGGAATGGATATGAGCAACACAGCTCGAAGAACAACAGTTACAAAGGTGAGTAACCGTTTTTTCTTCTTCGAGTGCTTGCTCATATCGATTCCAATTAGGTGACTCCCAAGCCTTACCTAGGCGGTGGGGTCGGAGTGAGACATCGCTGTGTGCAAAACCGCTGATCCGAATGCAGCATCGTCTCTGGATTGCTGTACCAGCGCATAGTGAGCGGCGAATGTGTGGACCGATGACCAAACCGCTGCTTTACAGATGTCCTGGATCGGGACCTGAGCCAGGAAGGCGGTCAAGGAGGCTTGGGCCCTCGTGGAGTGGGCGGTGAGGCGCGGCGTCGGGACACCGGCCAGGTCGTAGCAAGCACGAATACAGGACGTGATCCAAGAGGACAGGCACTGTGAGGAGACCGGTGAGCCTTTCATCCGGTCGGCCACTGCAACGAAGAGTTGTATTGTCTTCCTAAACAGCTTTGTACGGTCAATATAGAAAGCCAGGGCCCTGTGTACGTCCAAGGAATGCATACGATGGTCTTGACAGGTAGCATGTGGCTTAGGATGGAAGACTGGGAGAAATATATCCTGGTTCACATGAAAAGGTGAAACTACCTTGGGAAGAAAGGCAGGGTGGGGGCGAAGCTGCACCTTGTCCTTATGGAAAACAGTGTATGGAGGCTCAGACGTAAGCGCCCTGAGTTCAGAAACGCGCCTTGCTGAAGTGATGGCTACAAGGAAGTCTGTCTTCCAAGATAGGTACAGGAGTGAACAGGTAGCCAATGGCTCGAACGGGGGCCCTGTGAGCTTTGAGAGACCCAGGTTGAGATCCCACGTCGGAACGGGCTGGCGTTGCTGTGGGTACAGTCGGTCTAAGCCCTTGAGGAATCTAACGACCATCGGGTTAGAGAAGACCGAGGAAGCGAATTCTCCTGGGTGGAACGCTGATATAGCGGCCAGGTGAACCCTGACCGAAGATATCGCCAAGCCCTGCTGTTTTAGGGATAGGAGATATTCAAGTATAAGAGGAATTGACGCCTGCAAGGGGGGCGTGGCTCGCTGCTCGCACCAACAGGAGAACCGTTTCCACTTGGCTAAGTAAGTGGTCCATGTAGAGGGCTTTCTACTTCCCAGCAGAATCTGTTGGACGGAATGCGAGCATTGCCGCTCTGTCCGATTCAGCCATGGAACATCCACGCTGTGAGGTGGAGCGATTGCAGGTCGGGGTGACAGTCGGCTGTGGTCCTGAGAGATCAGATCTGGGCACAAGGGAAGCGTGATCGGTGTTTGAACTGATAGCTCCAAAAGCGTGGTGTACCAGTGCTGCCTTGGCCAAGCTGGAGCGACTAGAATCACCCGTGCCTGGTCTCTGCGTAGCTTGAGCAGTACCCTGTGGACTAGTGGAAATGGAGGGAAAGCGTAGAACATGGTCCTTCCATGTTAGAAGGAACGCGTCCGACAGGGAGCCCAGAGATCGCCCTTGTAGGGAGCAGAATGCGTGGCACTTCCTGTTGGCTCGAGATGCGAACAGGTCGACCTGGGGAAATCCCCACCTCTGGAAGATGGAATAGATGATGTCCGGGCGAATCGACCACTCGTGCGTCTGGAAGGACCTGCTGAGACGGTCCGCTAGTGTGTTATGGACTCCAGGAAGGAACGATGCCGTGAGATGTATCGAGTGGGCGATGCAGAATTCCCACAGGCGAATGGCCTCTTGGCATAGAAGCGACGACTGGGCTCCTCCTTGCTTGTTGATGTAAAACATGGCCGTGGTGTTGTCGGTGAGGACTAACATGCAACGGCCCTGTAGGAAACTGAGAAATGCCTGACAGGCCAGGCGCACCGCCATCAGCTCTCAAACATTGATGTGCAGGGCTAGTTGGGGTGCGGTCCACATTCCCTGGGTATGGTGCTCCCCAAGGTGAGCGCCCCAACCTAGAGATGAGGCATCCGTGACCAGGTGCAGGGAGGGTTGCTATATGAAAATATGTGTCCTTCATGTCGAGGGCGGCGAACCAGTCTCCAGGATCCAGGGAAGGGATAATGGTCCCCAAGGAGACCATGCGGAACTTCAACTTTACTATGAATTTGTTGAGTCCGCGTAAGTCTAAAATGGGTCGCAGAGCCCCTTTTGACTTGGGGATCAGGAAGTAGCGGGAATAAAACCCCCTGCCCCTTAACTCTGGTGGCACCTCCTCTATGGCTCCCATAGATAGGAGGCCAAAAACCTCCTGTATAAGGAGATGCTCGTGAGAAGGGTCCCTGAAGAGGGATGGGGAGAGGGGGTGGGAGGGGGGGAACGAAGAAAATTGGATAGCGTAACCCCTCTCCACCGTGTGAAGGACCCAACAGTCTGATGTTATGAGGGACCAAGCACGGTGGAAATGGGAGAGGCGATCCCGAAAGGAGGGAGATGGATCCTGGGTAGTGGCTGGGGCGCCGTCCTCGACCGCACCTTCAAAAGTTTTGCCTAGGGCCTGAAGGTGGTCTAGGTGGGCCCTGGTTCTGACCGGGTTGAGGGCCGGTCGACCTTCGCCTACCACCTCGTCCCCGCCTTCTGGCGAAGTCCTGTCTCAGACGAGCCGGGGGAGGGTAGAACCTTTGAGGCTGGGGCCTAAAGGGTCTGCGCTGGGGCCCTGGGACATGCATCCCCAGGGAGCGCATGATGGTTCTCGAGTCCTTGAGGCTCTGCAGCCGAGAGTCCGTCTTCTCCGAGAACAACCCCTGGCCCTCGAAAGGTAAATCCTGCAGGGTCTGCTGCAGTTCCGGCAGCAAGCCTGAGACCTGGAGCCAGGAGATTCACCGCATGGCGATACCTGACGCCAGCGTCCTGGCGGCCGAGTCCGCTATGTCCAATGAGGCTTGTAAGGAGGTCCTCGCCACCTTCTTACCCTCCTCCACTAAGGCCCCGAACTCTTCCCTTGAGTCTTGGGGAACCAACTCTTTGAACTTCCCCATGGAGTTCCATGAGTTGAAGTTGTAGCGGCTCAAGAGCGCCTGTTGGTTTGCCGCTCTGAGCTGCAGACCTCCCGCCGAGTACACCTTACGCCCGAACAAATCGAAGCGCTTAGCGTCCTTCGATTTGGGCGCTGCAGCCTGCTGGCCGTGACGCTCTCTTGCGTTTACAGATGACACAACTAGTGAGCACGGTGGGGGATGAGTATATAAGTACTCATAGTCCTTGGAAGGGACGAAGTACTTCCTTTCTACCCCTCTGGCTGTGGGTGGAATAGAGGCAGGAGTTTGCCATATGGTAGTGGCATTAGCTGCTGATGAGGGCGGTACACTGACGATATCCAGGCCTGAAGTTGGCGAAGTCGAAGTCTGGCGTGCCTGGTTACATAAGTGCAAGAGGCCATGTGACCCAATAGGGCAAGGCACGTCCTTATTGTGGTAATCGGAAAGGCCCGGAGCCCTTGAATGACTGGACCTAGAAGACGACGACCGCGAGTAGACGTGGTACCGGGAGCGGCCCCTCGAACTGGAGCGGCGCTCGTACCGGTGCCGAGAACTACGTCTTGAGTCCGATCGGTACCGATGATCCTGACGGTGCCGAGACGTAGATCGGTGCCGTGAAGAGGATCTAGGCCGCGAGTACGACCGGTGCCGAGGTGATAGTCGGCGCCGGGACTGCGAGCGGCGTCGGGACCTGCTCCGAGACCTGGAGCGGTGCCGTGAGTCCACGTCCGGAGACGGCGGGCGTACCAAGACAGGCTTGCCCCTGGATTGCACTGTGCGAGGAGCAGACGGTGCCGCTGGTTGAGACGGCGCCGGCTCCGTGAGAGCGATAAGGTCTTTCGTCATCGCGAAGGTCTCCGGAGTGGACGGGAAACAGGGCTCCACCACCGACCGAGGTGGTGAGCCGGTCCGCACCGGACTCAACGGCCGTGGCGCCGGAGTCAACGGTGTAGCAGGTACTTGCTGCTTCTGGCGCTCCAAAGGCGGACGTGGCTCTACCACCGGCACCGGGGGAGCCGGCGTCTGCAGGACAGCGGTCTCCTGTGCCTTGCGGGATTTCTTGTGTCCCGGAGACAGGGAACGGCGCCGAGGCCCCTGTGGCGGTCGCGGTGCCGAAGGAGGCCGGTGCCGTGAGGCCTTATCCGATTCTGCCCGCGGTGCAGTACCGGTCGGTGCCGCAGGGGCGCTGAGCACCGAGGCGCTCGGTGCCGGGGCTTGGCGCGCCGAGGGAGGATCCGGGCTAAGTGCCGCCTCCATGAGGAGCTGCCTGAGCCTAAAGTCCCGCTCCTTTTTGGTTCTCGGTCTGAAGGCCTTACAGATCTTGCACTTATCTGTCTGATGGGACTCTCCTAGACACTTCAGACACGAGTCGTGCGGATCACCCGTAGGCATAGGCTTAGCACAGGACGCGCACGACTTAAAGCCAGGAGCCTTGGGCATGAGCCCGGCTATCCGCCGGGGGGAAAAGGGGGGAGAACAACCCCCTTAACCCCCGCTAACTATTTACAACTATTTAACAACGAAGATGAATATCTATCTAACACTATACAACAACTATAACTACAACTATCTACAGAATTAACAGGATAAGCTAGGGAGAGTGGAAACAGCTATGCCGCACTCCACAGTTCCAATGACCGTCAGGGGCGGTAAGAAGGAACTGAGGGGGCGCTGGGTCGGCTGGGGTATATATCCAGCACCATGAAGGCGCCACTCCAGGGGGCTCCACAGCCGACCCACCGGGTGTTGCTAGGGTAGAAAATTCTCCGACGATCGTGCACGCAGCGCGCGCACACCTAATTGGAATCGATATGAGCAAGCACTCGAAGAAGAACATCATCTTCAAGCCCTTCTCAACTAACATCTTTTCTTTTCAGATATTCAGGGAACTATTGTTATCTTTGATACCATCTAGGAGACTGACAAACTAAGGGGGTTTTCCTTTTAAAAACTCTTTCCAGGTAAAGGGAAAGGGAACCAGCTATATTGTTAAAATGAAAGCCGTATTTAATACTTTACATTGCAAATGTTTTGACTGTTTTTCTTCTTTTTATCTTTAATAAAAGGTTAAAAGGATTTTTAATGGTGTGTTTGCTATGGCACTAAGCAGGCTGAGGGCTCTGTATACCAAACCCCAAACCTTGTTTAATGTTGGACAGTGACTGGGTTATGTTAACACCTTTGGCCCATGTATTCCACCTAAAGTAATACAACTGCCCTCATCTTGGTGACTGCTAAAATTTGTGAGGGTGGGATTTTTATAAGTGCCTAGGGTGATTTAGGAGCACTAGTCCTGTTGATTTTCAATGGGATTTGTGCTCCTAAATTTTATATTCATACTCCCTTGGATTGCTTTTATTTCCCACCATGCTAGGTTATTTGGATCAGCAGCGTTCAAGAATTTGAAATATGTGATATACATTAATATTGTATATATTTGAGTTGTCCTTCTAGTGGAAGTAGAGATTATAATGTCATCTATAAAGTAGGTATTTGACTTGACAGCACTGTTGAACTTTGAAAGCGCAGTGATCAGCTTGATTACTTCAAACAAAACTTAGAAAGCTTGCTTTCAGAAAGACCTATACTCAGCCTCTAATTTTGCACATACACAAGCATTTGCAGAACCACATGGCAGTGCACATAAAACTACATTTGACAGTGTGAAAACAGACAGCAACAAGAGTGAATACAAAATTACTTGATACTTTTTGAAGAACTGGTCTTACATCCCAAGTTCCTGTTAAAATTCCAAGTCCCAGTAACAATCTTGTGCTTTGAGGAAGTTTGAGAGGAGTGAAAACCTACTATAAGAATTCTCAGAGCCTGAACAAATTCAGGATGCTCATTTCTCACTTCTCTCCTTTCCCTCCCCCCATTCTTTCCTTGCCCCCACCTCTCCGTACAGGTCTTGTCTTTCACTTGCTTACAAAATCCCACATACTATCATCATCCAAAAGCATACAGTACAGTGCATTTACATCATCCCATTATCTTCATACCTGCTGCCCCATCCATTAGATTTCTTTACTGATTTTGCAACAGAGCAAGAGCTTTTTCCAAAGAGTGAAGTCATATCAGCAAGTTGTGTTTCAGATTCTGAGTAGACTATTGCTGAAGCTTTAATATTAATACTGTCTGTGTTTCTAACAATGGTGCTGTGGGTATCCCAGGCAATCAATTTAAGTGATCACTTAAAGGAATGCTTTATTTTTAATTATTTTTTCATGTGAATTCATATGCTCGGGTGAAGATTAATCCTTTTAAAATCAAATGAGTTTCTCTCCATTTTGAAGCAAAGATTTTGTGACTCACAACCCTATCCAATCAAATTGCCAAGAACTTAGTTCCCTCTCTTTCCTCCTTCTTCCCGGGGGCTCCATAAATGGTGCTGCATTTTGTTTCTGCTGGAAAATGGATGCTGAATATAACAGCCAACTAAAAGAAAATGTTTCAATAAATAAATGATCCCCAAACACTCCAACACCACCACATACACTGGCTTCCCAAAACATTATGCATACTTAGAAGATTTGCCATTGGGCAGCAGAAATGAGATACCACTGGTCTGGTAATTGTTGTTTCTAAAAGTCTCCAGGATCTGATTATTGTCACTAAAAGTATCACCATATTTTACTAAACTGAATTAGTGAGCCATTCTTGCTGGAAGCAGCAAAGTGCTAATAGCTTGTTGTTATGATACTCACTTCACTAGATGCCTGGGCTCAGATGGACAATAACTAGCTGTGACTAAATGTAAAGACACTACACAATGCAGCATACTGTGCTTTGCTTTGCAAGATCCATATTATATCTATTACAATTTGCCAAGCAGAAACTATTTCTTAGAAGGAAGCCAGATTTTTAATAAAAAAATTAAATGTGACAAAATTTTCATTGAATATAAAATGTTAATACTGGTAGCCACAAGGCAACCATTGGTGCTACAAGGCCCAACACAATGAAAAACAACTGCAAAGTTATTAAAAGCAATCTTAAAGTGTGTGTGTATATATATAGGTGTGTGTGTGTGTGTGTGTGTGTGTGATAAAAAAGCAGTTTATTGAAATACTGAAATACATGGGACAGCAATGCCTTAGAGAGCATTCTGCAGAGATGCAAATGACAGTACAGACATTGAGGCAAATGAGAGCCAAACATGCATCTATTTGGCAAGCATGTGCAGCACCACAAGGTGCTTTTAAGATGTGTCATGAAGCATCCCAGTTGGCTTCTCCAGGATATACTACAGAGACATATGGAAAATTTCACAGCATTAGCAGAAAATATCACGCGAAGAAAGAAAGAAAGAAAGAAAGAGGGTTCTTTTACAGGGTGAAAACATTTTCACTAGCAAATACAAAGATAAATGATTGTCCTGCACTGCTCTGATTAAATATGGGTGAAATTCACCCCCATGCATAACGCCTATGCACCACCTACACCCTCAGTATAGGCTTTACATGGTGCAGGCCCTTCATACAGAGTGAATCTCACTGTATGTCAGCACTAATTCTTCTCTACTGCATATGGGCAACATTCCTGCTATTGACAAGCAAGGATGGGCAAACTCATTCAGATAAACTAAGAATCCACATCCCCACCCAAATTCAAACACACCAATTCTAAACCTGCTTCGGGTTTTGATAACATTATGTGATTTTGTGTGTCTTAATTCATGTCACCTCCTTTTTTCTATGGCAAGCATGTAACTGCTGGAGGATTGAGAGAAGAGCTATTCTCAGGAGAGAGCTGTTCTTGTGAGATTCCCATGGGATTTTGTTTTGCCTAAGATCCAACAACTGCCAAACATCCTGAGGTTGTGCACCACTACAAGTCAGTCACCAGATTAAATCTCTTGTCTTTCCCCTCTCTTTTTGGACCACATCTTGTTAATCTTTTTTACTGAATGTACTACCATTCTAATTAAGAACATTGTCAAAAGGGGTAGTGAGAGCTATAGATATTTCTTAAAAAATATCACTCCATCACTAAACTCCAATTAGTCCAGTAACACTGCTTAGATAATACCCATCTGAAGCTGCTAAATTTCTATCCAATTGTTCATCCTGTCTTTAGATCATATATTTTTGGCTGCCCTAACTCTCTTTAAGTTCCACAAATTGTTGACTTCCTTTCCAACCCATTCCTTAATTGTTTCCTAAAAAAAAAAGAAAGAAAGAAACTGACCTAGACCTGGAAAAAGACAAATCTCTTATATTCACAAGCAACACCACAAATCATTCAAACCAGCAAAGTTCAACCAGACTTTTGGTGAGGAGAGGCATAACAGAAGACCTTGACTTTTTAAGATCTTGCCTGATCTGTCTGTTTATTCATTTATTTTGGCAAGGAATGTGTAAGGGGGTGGGCGAGGCCCCGCTGCTGGAGGCCTCAGCATCCTGCCATACCCCATCCCAGAGAGGAGCAGAAGAGAAGTCCTCCAAGCAGCCAAGAGTGGCTGCAGGGGAAGCAGCCAATCAGCGGGACTGCAGGAGCAGGAGGGCCTTAATAAAAGGAGCAGCAGAGACAGAGTCAGTCAATTGTTGCCTGGAGCTGGAAGGTTCCCGACTGGCTGACAGAGCAGCAGGACCACAGACAACTCAGTGAGGGTAGAGACCAGGGGAGCTAAGAAGGAGCTCCTGGCTGGCTGCTGGGACTGAGCAAGGACTGAACCAGGGAGTGCTGCAGGAAGACAATGTCTCCAGGGAGGAAACGCTGGGGGTACGGCACCATACCAGGGCCAGGACAAGTTAAAAACTATATACCCTGGAAGGAGTTTGTTCTGTTCCACCTACAAACAGCATGTGAGACTCGGCCAGAGGGCTGAGTCAATGAAGACACGCTGAAGAAACCATTACAGGATGCCTGAGCTATATGCTTCAATGATGGTGCTAAGACACTGGTGGCAAAATATAGTACTTATATGGCCCATCTGTGGGTCCATAGTTGTAGAAGACGACCCCCATCACCAATAAAATGATGGTCCTCCCTGTCAATTTACTCAAGGATTGGATGTAACTCACTCCTCTTTTTAACATGCCATAAAAAGCCACAGCCACTGAAATTCCAATGATGAAAGCAAACCTGAAATCAAAGAAACTTGTCAGAACTGGCTGGAACAACACACCAATTTATCTTCCCTTCTATTTTAAAGGCCTCTGGTTCAAACCCAGAATGGATCATATATAATACAGGCAGTTTGATTCTGCTGTACAGACAGTGCTCAGCAAGAAGCCAAGTGTTCCAATCACTTTAATAAACCTTCAGTCCTTTAATAGAATAGCCCCAGATGTGAGAAGAGAGGATCAATGACTAAGTAATTTGGTCAGAGAAATTTTCATCTCAAATGCCCCTTAAATATAATATAAATTGTAACAAGTAAAGTCACATGTAAAATAGTTTAACCTTTTCCCCTTCATATGATTCTCCTTTTCTATTCTGCCTTTCACTATACTCTATGTTATACCATGATCCAATAGATAGCCCAATAAACTATACATCAGTATTGCTCTAAGGGTTCTGGGCATCTTTTTCTGCTTTGTTTCATTTTCCACTAATCTCTCTTCTCCCCACACCCATACTCCCTCACACCCTTTTCCGCCAAGCTTAGCTGAAGTGGAAAAGAGACTGTAAATTCCTGTAACAATCCATTCTTATTATGGGCAGTCAAAGAACAAAATAGGATTTTCTCTTACTCTTATTCAGTCAATGACTTATGGAATTCACTGCCATAGGATATTATTCAGGCTAACGAGTAAGAGTTCCCTTCCTCCATAACTTCCCTTACATTTATACAATTAAGATTAGCATCTGCAGTTACACTGGCTCATATAAAGTTATGAGAGCGCTCAGTCCTTATGCTACAGGGCATAAATGGATCACTGGTGTCAGAAAGGCACATACCTGTACTATTATGCAATGGAGGGTAAGTGCATTATGGGGATTTATATCTTCATTTGAAGCATCTGTTGTTAATCAACGTCTTAGGCAGAACTCCAGACTAGATTATTGGGTCTCTCCTGATACAGAAAATACTATATGCCATCAAAGATCCCAAAGGGCTCTCTCATGCGAAATAGGACCCTCTTGTTTCAAAATTCCAGTAACTTAATTCAACAGCTTCAGCTTCTTTTGCTCCCTTTCTTCTAACCCCCTCAATTTGTCAATCAAAAGGCAAAAGCTAATCATCAGAACAATGACCTCCTCCCTCCCCCCCCCCCTGGCATCTATGAACTATGATCATCTCAGATGCAGAGATCAAAAACCTAACCTCAGCAACCTGTTCAGACTCTTTCATCCCCTCCCCACCTCATTCCAGTCACCAGGGGGGTATTCTTTTTTGCTTCAAAGGTAAAAAAAAACCTTTTATAATGGAGTTTATTTAGTGGGACTTGCTTTAAGTAAGCAAGTTTTTAATCTATCGTATACATTCCTGTAATGTGGGTTTGATGTTAATGGGTTGTAAAGTGGGTAATAATTTTCTTACTGACCTCTTCAATCAGATTAGATCATATTATTGACCATGCTGTTTGTTTTATAACCACAATCATATTGTGGAAGAACATCTCTTGCAACTTGCACATTTGTAAGTGCCCATTAAGGCAAAGGATGACAGGTCTGCATGTTTGGCACTTTTTAATATTTCTTTTTCCCTTGTTGGCTGTTTTCCCATCTGCATTTTAAAGATATCCCTTTTCATCCTGCTGGGTTCTTATGGGGAGGGATTTTTTTTGTTCTTTTTTTAAAAGATATCTGGACTACAAAAGAAAGAATCAAATCCAAATTTTGCAAGCTGATCCTACTTAAAGCAACACCCAGATTGAGTTCCAGTCAAGATGCCAGGAATTTTGAGAAACTCCTTTGCTGAGTCCATCTTAATTCATCTTGGGCATAGTTTTCCATTTAAAATACATATTAGCTTTGGAGGCTATTTCATAATCAATTATCATCCATTCCCTCAGTGAGCTGCAGGATTACCTAGATCAAAAGTTCTTTTAAATATCTTGTACGCCTCAGTCACCTGTGCATAAGTGTGTGTTGAGAAAAGAGGAAAGATGATCTGGTGATGAGGCATGAGACTGCGACTTGGGAGAGTGGGCTCAATTTCTAGGCTCTACCAACAAGCCTCCTGTGTGACCTTGGGTAAATCACGTCATCTCTCCGTGATTCAGTTCCGCTTCTGTAAAATGGGGATAAAATACTTCTTTTTCCCACCCTTTGTCTTCTCTATTTAGATTTTAAGCTCTTCAGTGGAGGGCCTGTGTTCATATAGGACCTGTGTTCATATACTGTCTCACATACCAGGGTTCTCATCCTGTAGGAGCTACTATAATACAAATAATAAACAATCATCCCAGTATTCCCACAAGGATTTTAATGCCACTACACATGAGGATCCCGACTAAACCAGGGCCAATATTTGTTTATGCCTATTACTTGCATTCAGGAGAATATCATACCGTGTTTCCATTTCCTTTAAGTACATCACGCTAGACCTACAAATTTTGTTTCAGGACTGCAGTTCAACTGCCGTAAGGGGTGGGAAATGCAAAAGGTAAATGCTAGAACTCAGTATTGTATCAGCCAGACATTTTTCATTTCTAGCTATTATTTACAGTAAGCAACCAGGTTAATAGTCTACAAAGAAGCTCTCCGATAGCCCAGTGAATGTCCAGCCATTCTTCCGCTTCCTCAAAAATACCTCCCTGGTTTTGGTCAAAGAGGTGAAGGAAAACTTCTGCTGGTAGTCACCTACATACTGAGACTATTTTAGTACAAATAAAGTCTTATACCTTTACCTTTAAAGCCTTTCCCACTCCTGCAAGTGAAAGAGATCTCTATGCTAGGAGTGATATTTTCAAAAGTGCCTAAATGAGTTAGGAACCCAAAACTCATATCCAAAAGTGACAGACTCCTATGCACCACAGCCTCCTTTGACTTTAAGAGAGACTACAGGCTGGTCTACCCCAAGATTTATAACTCAGGGGATGAAAAATTAACCCCCCTGAGCGACATAATTAAACCAACCTCAGTCTCAGTGTAGAAAATCCCTTTGTCATTGCAGTAAGTGTCTACACTTCAGATGTTGTAGCGCTTGTAGTGTCGACATACCCTTAGGCTCCTAAGTCACTTCAGGACTTTTGAAAATTTTACCTTAGAGCTAATCTGTGAGTTTGTGCAAAAGCCCCTTAGGGGTGATCGACACCAGACTTTATTTAGTTTAACACTTGTTGTCCTAACCCCAAATAGGAGTAGAGCTGAGCGAATAACTGATTTTTCAGTGCAGTGGCTAAACTGAAAAATCTGAACAAAAAAAATGTTTCGTTTCGTTTCAAACCAAAACTGAGGTTTGGTTTTTCTCACCAAAATGGAAAACTGGGGTCAAATGAAACATTTCATTCACTCGGAAATGATTTTTTTTATATATTTGTGTTTAATTTTGTTTTCGAGGGTGGGGGAGGTTACCCTTTTAAGTTGTTGGTTTGTTTTTTTTTTAAAGAAAAGAAATAAGCCTAAATCTAGAAACCAAATGTTGTTTGAAAATAAAGTCAAAACATTTCATATTGAAAATGCTGAACTGAATCATTTAAGCTTTTTCAACATTTTTCCCCAAATTTTTTATTTGGCTGAGGCTATGCACCAAATTCTACCTGAATTCACAAATAATTTTGGTTACTCCAAAACTGCATTTTTGATGAATTTACTGTTCAACCAAAAAAATTTGCCCAGCTGTAAATGGTTGTTTGCTTGACTGAGAACTGAATAAACTAGGAACATCAGAAGTAAATCCAAAACCAAAACCAACTGCTACTTCTATTTTTGTTTTAATAAGATTGGAGTGCAGCTTTATGAAATACAAATATGGAACAAAATACAAAGAAAAGGTAAGGACTAAAGAGAGGATGTGACTTCTTCACCCTTACATGTTATCAGTGGGATTTTCCCTCTTTGGTCCATTTGGGACATGGTAATGGATCCGGGGCTTTATAAGTACACCTCTACCCCGATATAACGCTGTCCTTAGGAGCCAAAAAATCTTACTGCGTTATAGGTGAAACCGCGTTATATCGAACTTGCTTTGATCCTCCAGAGTGCGCAGCCCTCCCCCACCCCCTGGAGCGCTGCTTTACCGCGTTATATCCGAATTCATGTTATATCAGGTCACGTTATATCGGGGTAGAGGTGTATTACTTTTGGCATGTATTATCTCCATTTAAAATAAGCAATCTTGAATGAAGTGGACTTACCATGGCATCACAAGATCTGTAATTGTCAGCCCTGTAATTAAAACCAAAGATATAACTTCAAAATGTGGATAATGTTTCTTAAAATCGGTTATCAGTAGAAACAAAGTAAACTTAGAAATCAAACTCAAGGATGAGGCACTGATAGTGAAACCACATGCAATGGGGAAAAAAACCATACAAGTCAGCGAACAACTAATCATCATTGGCTACCTCCAAGGGTTTGAAATAGGAGTATTAATAATAAAACTGCTGTCTTTTTTAAAAAAAAGGCATATGGACATGGATTTAATTACACTACTACTCAGGGTATGTCTACACTACGAGGGTAGTTCGATTTCACTTAAATCGAATATGTGGAATCGATATTGCAAAGTCGAACGTGTGTGTCCACACTAAGGACAGTAATTCGACTTTGTGAGTCCACACTAATGGGGCAAGCGTCGACATTGGAAGCGGTGCACTGTGGGCAGCTATCCCACAGTTCCCGCAGTCCCCGCTGCCCATTGGAATTCTGGGTCGAGCCGCCAATGCCTTCTGGGTAAAAAAAATGTGTCGAGGGTGCTTTTGGGTAAGTGTCGTCATCCGTCCGTCACTACCGCCCTCCCTCCCTGAAAGCGCCGGCGGGAAATCAGTTCGCGCACTTTTCTGGTCAGTGACAGCGCGGACGCCACAGCACTGCGAGCATGGAGCACGCTGCGACCATCGCTGCAGTTGTGGCCGTTCTCAACACCTCGCAGCTTCTCATCCACCTTTCCCAGAGGCAGATACAGAGAAATCAGGCGAGGAGGCTACGGCAGCGGGGTGAGGATCTGAAGTCTGAGAGTAGCACAGACCTGTCAGAAACCACGAGACCCAGCGCCGAGGACATCACGGTGGCAATGGGTCATGTGGATGTGGTGGAACGGCGATTCTGGGCCCGGGAAACAAGCACGGACTGGTGGGACCGCATAGTGCTGCAGGTCTGGGATGAATCACAGTGGCTGCGAAACTTTCGCATGTGGAAGGGGACTTTCATGGAACTTTGTGAGTTGCTGTCCCCTGCCCTGAAGCGCAATGACACCCGGATGCGAGCAGCCCTGACTGTCCAGAAGCGAGTGGCCATAGCCCTCTGGAAGCTTGCAACGCCGGACAGCTACCGGTCAGTCGCGAACCACTTTGGCGTGGGCAAATCTACCGTGGGGGTTGTTGTGATGCAAGTAGCCAACGCAATCGTTAAGGTACTGCTCTCAAAGGTAGTGACCCTGGGAAACGCGCAGGTCATCATAGATGGCTTCGCCACGATGGGATTCCCAAACTGCGGTGGGGCTATAGATGGAACTCACATCCCTATCCTGGGACCGGACCACCAGGCCAGCCAGTACATCAACCGAAAGGGCTACTTTTCTATGGTGCTGCAAGCACTGGTGGACCATAGGGGACGTTTTACCAACATCAACGTCGGATGGCCGGGCAAGGTTCATGACGCTCGCGTGTTCAGGAACTCAGGCCTGTTTAGACGGCTGCAGGAAGGTATTTACTTCCCGGACCACAAAATAACTCTTGGGGATGTGGAGATGCCTACAGTGATCCTCGGGGACCCTGCCTACCCACTAATGCCCTGGCTCATGAAGCCCTATACTGGCGCCCTGGACACTGAAAAAGAACTCTTCAACTACCGGCTGAGCAAGTGCAGAATGGTGGTGGAGTGTGCTTTTGGCTGTCTCAAGGGGAGATGGAGAAGCTTACTGACTCGCTGTGATCTCAGAGAAACCAATATCCCCATTGTTATATCAGCTTGCTGTGTGCTCCACAATCTCTGTGAGAGCTAGGGGGAGACCTTTATGGCGGGGTGGGAGGTTGAGGCAAATAGCCTGGCTTCTGATTACGACCAGCCAGACAGCCGGGCGATTAGAAGAGCCCAGCGGGACGCGCTGTGCATCAGGGAGGCTTTGAAAGCTAGGTTCCTCAGTGAGCAGGGTAACCTGTGACTATTAACTTTGTTTAAAGAGAAGCTGAACCTGCCCCCATTTCTTTACCCAGTTTATGTTGACTATCCTCTCCAGCTACATACCCCCTTCACCCCCTTCCCAAAAAATAAAATCAGTTCTATTTTCTTAATGAACACCATTGTCTTTATTACTGTTTTTGCGGGAATGCTTTAAACCTGGGACGCAGACTGTGGTGGGGGGCGGGTGTAGTGTAGTGATGCAAATGATGCCTCTAAACTCCAGGAATGACAGGCTCCGCAGTGGTGGACTGGTTGTTTCAACGGAGCCTGCCAGCCGTCCTGGGCGGGACTGCGTGTATGTGTCGGCTATGTGACTTTCTGGCAGGGGGAGGAGGGTTACAGATCCCCTGCTGCGTGGCTCTGTGAGCCAGGATAAGGACCGCTGCATAAGATCTGTAACTGCCCTCCCCCGCCACAAAGTCACAGAGCAACCCCCCCCCCCCCAGAACATGAAAACCACCTCCCAGACTGACATGGGTAACTAGTAACTGCACTGTGTATGTGCCCTGCTGCTGGACCTGCCCCCGCCTCTGTACCCTGCTAAAGGTGACTGTCCTGTCCAATTACCAACCACCTTCCCCCCCTTCACACAGACTCTCCTCCAAAAGAAAATGATGGAAACAGTAATTAACAGAAACGTATATTTTATTAGTAACTACACATGAAACAGGGGGGTGAAACTTGGACGGGGGCTTGTGTGAGGTGGGTAGGAAAGGACTTTTCAAATTTTGTGGAATGAGAGCCTTCTAGTGCTAGAGCACTCTGCAGGGGTGGAGTGAAACTTTTCACGGCCCCTGCCGCCCCTCCTTCTTTGGACTTTGGGTGAGGGGGGTATGGGACTTGGTGGAGGGGGAGGGTGGTTACAGATACACTGCAGCGGGGCTCTCTCCTCCTGCCTCCGGTCCTGCAGAACATCCACAAGGCGCCGGAGCGTGTCCGTTTGCTCCCTCATCAGTCCAAGCAGCGTTTGAGTCGCCTGCTGGTCTTCTTGACGCCACCTCTCCTCCCGTTCCATGTTTGCTCTGTGCATTTGGGACAAGTTCTCCCTCCACTGTGTCTGCTGGGCTGCCTGGGCTCGGGAGCAGCACATTAGTTCTGAGAACATGTCCTCCCGTGTCGTCTTCTTCCTCCGCCTAATCTGCGCTAGCCTCTGGGACTGTGATGCCAGGCTGGGATGGGAGATAGTCGCAGATGTGGCTGTGGGAATGGGAAAAAGGGAGTGAATTCCTCAGAAAGATAAATGTAGTTGTGAACAAAGAACATAGTCTTTCTCTGTGAACAAGACCATGCACTGCACCTATCACATGCGCACTCAGGACAAGGTCGAATTTTCGGCCCTCGCCTTCAGTGCCTGTGGTCTTGCAGAGGCGATCTGAGAAGCGGGGCAGGACACCGGAATGTCTGTAGCGGGCAAGCATGGTAAGCCGTAGACTTGTGGCTGCTTAAAACTTTAATAGTAGCACTGGCCTCCTTTCACATTGAAAGCAATGCCAGTCTCTGCTGGCAGCAATCAGGCAAGCATGAACTCTGCCCCTGTCCCACCCCCTCGCGGCTGTCCCAGGAAAAGATCCCTGTGTGCTGCTCCTCTCCCGCCTCCACCGCGTGGCTGTAAAGCAGTCCCAATACTAACATTCCCCTACCTAATTCAAAGCAGGGCATCATGAGCGACATCACCCTGATGAGGATCTCGGACAGCGAAAAGGAACGGATGCTTAGGGAAAGCCTGCAAAAACCAGGGCCGTATGCCGCCATGCTCTGCAGGGCAATGATCCCTGAGTACTTGATTGTCTCCTGGCGCGGAAACATTTCGTACCACGGAGGACCCAATAAGATCGCTCTCCCCAGGAACCTCATGCACAGGCTTGAACATTACCTCCAGGAGATCTTCGTTGAGATCTCCCATGAGGATTTCATCTCTATCCCCGGACATATAGACCGGATTTTGGTGTAGCTGCACTGGCATGGACTAAAGAGTGGAGCGTCTTGGGCAGCAGAATCATGAAAAACCGGACATTGTTAGATTTTTTTTAAATAGTTGGGACTAAATAGTGAAGCGCCCAGGGCAAAGAAATCATGAAAAACCCATTGTTAATATTATAAATATTCCAGTTCTGTTAAAAATAAATGTTTAGATGTTTCAAACACTTACTGCTTGATCCTTCCCCTGATTCTGTGTCCGGGGTAACGGCTGGGGATGATTGGTAGGGGATCTCAGTAAGGGTGATGAAGAGCTCCTGGCTGTCGGGGAAATCAGCGGTGCAAGCGCTGTCGACTGCCTCGTCCTCCTCATCTCCTTCCTCATCTTCCCCGTCCGCTAACATGTCCGACGAGGAACCCGCCGCGGACAATATCCCATCCTCAGAGTCCACGGTCACGGGTGGGGTAGTGGTGGCGGCCGCACCCAGGATGGAATGCAGTGCCTCGTAGAAACGGGATGTGTGGGGCTGGGATCCGGAGCGTCCGTTTGCCTCTTTGGTTTTTTGGTAGCCTTGTCTCAGCTCCTTGATTTTCACGCGGCACTGCGTTGCATCCCGGCTGTATCCTCTCTCTGCCATGGCTTTAGAGATCTTCTCATATATCTTTGCATTCCGTCTTTTGGAGCGCAGCTCGGAAAGCACGGACTCATCGCCCCACACAGCAATGAGATCCAAGACTTCCCGATCAGTCCATGCTGGGGCCCTCTTTCTATTCTGGGATTGCACGGTCACCTCTGCTGGAGAGCTCTGCATCGTTGCCAGTGCTGCTGGGCTCGCCACGATGTCCAAACAGGAAATGCGATTCAAACTGCCCAGACAGGAAAAGGAATTCAAATATTCCTGGGGCTTTTCCTGTGTGGCTGGTCAGAGCATCCGAGCTCGGACTGCTGTCCAGAGCGTCAACAGAGTGGTGCACTGTGGGATAGCTCCCGGAGCTATTAGCGTCGATTTCCATCCACATCTAGCCTAATTCGATATGGCCATTTCGAACTTAGCGCTACTCCTCTCGTTGGGGAGGAGTACAGAAGTCGAATTTAAGAGAGCTCTATGTCTAACTAAATAGCTTCGTGGTGTGGACGGGTGCAGGGTTAATTTGATGTAACGGCGCTAAATTCGACATAAACGCCTAGTGTAGACCAGGCCTCAAGCTCTGCACAGATAGCACAGCTCTAAACAGCCGTAAACTAAACTAAATATATACAATTTTTGTTTCTCTCTTGGGAAAGCTGTATGCATGCCTAGATTTAAATTTCTCCCCAAAAGAGCAAGTTTATCAGAAGCAAGGTACCAAGTCTATTGTCCAGTCTGTGCATTTTCCCCAGGGGCATCAATATATGTATATATTTTTGCTGAAAATGCCTACCAGATCACCCATAATGGCTAGGTTTCTGAGCTGACACCACATCTTATTAAGCAAATGATAATTGTTTCACAGTTTGTCCTTAATTCCACCCCCTATTTATTTGTGTCAGCCACTCTTGTAGTCTAGTCATCTTTAGAGCAGGGCTTGTCTTATTATTTGTGTGCATTTAGTACCTAGCCAAATGAGGCCCTGATCCCTGGTCAGAGCCACTTGGCATTACTGCAATTCACATAAATATCTCTGAGGTTTCACTCTTGACTTATTGGATAATATTTGATTTCTTTTCATTATTAAAAATGTGCTTGGACAAAAACTCTGGGCTCATGTATGCATTGTATAAAACAGCAATGCCAGTTCAAACCAAGTCCCACATAGTGGCTATTACTATATGGCAAGGTAATTTCAAATAAAATGAAAAAAGTGAAACCACAAAAGTTGACCATTGCTACTACTTTGGGTTCTGTTCATAAGCGCTCTGAAATAAATACCTAAATTGAAGGAGGTGTTATTTCTAAGGTTCTGCGAAAATTTTATTAGGAAACAAAACTTACTGTTTTTTGTCTAAAGTTTAAACCATGATTGAGTTTTTTACCTCACAAACTCTGCCTCTGTCTACACAAGTACACTGCCACAGGAACATGCAATGTTAACCAGTGTTCTGGGGAATAGCAAGTGGGTAGTTCAGTGAGCTGCAACCATCTTTTCCCCAGCTCCAGTATCTTCAAGGAGAAATTGGATAGTCCTCTCCCCAGCCCTACTGCATTCTGGGTTGTTATACCTACTTCTATTTTACCATTCCAAGAAAAGATCTCCTACTAGCTCCACTGTTGCTGTTCTACCACCTCATTCTGAGCTTTCCTACAATAAAGACTATTCAGCAGGGTAGCTTTTCCTTAACCAAGAAAGGTTAAGAAGTGTCTTGATCAGTGTGTAAGTACCCACATGGGGATAAGATTTCTGACAGTAGAGGGAATTTTAATGTTGCAGACAAAAAACATAACAAGATCCAATGACTGCAAGTTGAATTGAGACAAATTTAGACTAGAAGTAAGGTAGGACATCTTTAACAGCAATGGCAACCAACCACTGGAACAACTCACCAATGATGTGATAGACTTCTCATCACCTGGAGTTTTCAAAACAACAGTGGAGATCTTTTTACAAAATATTCTCTAGCTCAACCATAGGTTATGAATTTCATGCAGAAATTGCCAACTGAAGTTCTATGACTTATGCTACACAGCAGGTCAGACTAAATGACCAGAAAGAATGATAGCCCCTTCTGGCCTTAAAATATATGAATCTGTGCACACCTCTAGTTACCATGTCTAATGTCACTCTCACCATTCTCCATGGTACAGTCTAAATGATTTGTTTTTTAGGTTAAAGAACAAAAAAGAGTGGCGTCACCACAAAAGCACAGTGTCTTCCCTTTGTAACTGACTGCAACTGAGCTGCAAACAAAATGGCAGCTGCCCTCAGCAGAAAGATTTCTGAATACTTAAAGGCTCTTTTCAGAATGAAGCAAAATCATATGAGTTATATAGCTACATACACCATGACAGGTAAAGGAACATTGTTACTTTCATTTCAACTGATCATTTATACAATAAATAGGTAAATAACGGAATTGAAGTTAAAGACAATTTTTTCCAGAGTCAACAACATATTTCCTTGACATTTTAAGTTTCCTCTATTACATTTGTTAGAGATGTTTGAAATTTTTTGGACAAAATATTTTCCTGAAGAAAAATGGGATTTTCTTCAAAAATGATTTCCCCCCCCCCACAGGGTTTTTTTTTTTATAATATGAAATTTTGAAATGAAACAAAAAAGTTCATTTGTTTCAAAACTGAAGTTATGCTTTAATCTGATTTTTGAAAACCAAAAAAATTTAGACATTTTTGGATTTTTGATCCCCTCCCCTCCCACTTTTCTTTGGGTCACTGAATACAATGGAATGAATGATGTCCAAGAGCTTTTTTCTTTCACTTTTACACCTTTTTCTTTTTCCTTCCTCCCCCGCCTCCACTTTTTCAGCTCTAACTTTTCAAAACTTCTTCAACATGAGGAAAAACCAAGGAGGAAATTATGAAAAATTGCAGAGTGGCCTAGCTGCAGTTTCATATTACCAAACACAGTCAATTGTGACAGAAGTAGGATTAACCTAGAGATATATGTAGTTTTAAAGATAAAAATGTGCATGTAATTAAAATGTATGTTATGAATATGGTGGATCATAATCAACATCAATTGATTTGTGAGCTAAAGTAGAGAGAGAGGGGTAATTATTGTACTTGGCATCCTACTTATCCATTTAACAGACATACCAGAAATCCATCGTTATGTTACTGAGATTTTGGTGATGGCAATATGATCTTAAAAGCTTCTCGCTAGCTTTCAGGAGTCAATATGCTCTAGTGAAAAGGAAAGCTCAGCAGAACTGGGCAGTTACAGATCTTGCTTAAACATAAAGAAAAAAGCCTTCACAGACAACAGACTAAGACGATAAAATTAAAGAATGAACTCTAGCTAAATAAAGTAATGGTCCTCCAGTGGAAAGACAAAATACAATTAAAATTCACATGCTTATTTTAAGATCAATATTTTTCTGCTGATTTGCTGAAGAGGCTTTTATGAAGTTTAAGCAGAGTTCATTGTTAAATACTCCTACCTACAGAGGATACAGTAGGCCATATTAATTCTTTTTCTTTATAGATCAATAATTAGATTGCTGATTTGCTTAAAGTGCTCTAGGATGAAGAAAGAAAATGGAAGTTATACTGTGCCATACCATGGAGCATGCTCAAAGAACCAGTAGCCCCTTCTCCCCACATACTTAAAGATCATGTCAGTAAAAGACAATGTGGAAAAACAAACAAACAAGGGGTGTCCCCCCACCCCCACAGGAAAAAGACATGGTTCATAAGAATAAACAAACCAAACCCAGACATACATTTACCTCAGAGGTTAAAGTCTAACTCGACACAGAGACCCACCAAATAAAATTTATTAAAAATAGGAAAATAAGTGTAAAAGACACTCACATCTAGAAATGGTGGCAAAGAGATAGGAAGAAGACTCCAGCACAAGGCTCTATAACAGTGTTAGTGGTTACAGATGTAATTACAGTGCACGTGAGTGGGTGAATTTGTCCCACCAACTTTCACAGTTTAGACACCACAACCTCTGACCCTTCCAACTTTCTCTTGTCCCTCTGCTTCACTAAGAAAACCATCTGCAGTATCTCTCTCATTCTTCCCCTCCTCCCTGTCTCAACTGAACAATGGTTCTCAAAAGAGAGAGTGGAAGGGGAGCATCAAAGGAGCTGTGCCCTGAGCTACTCCCCTACTGACCACACTGGCACAGGGGAGGAGCTAAGGAGTGTACTGTTAGGGGCTCCTGCTACCATAATGGCATGGGGGAAGAAACAAAATAGAAACAATATGTTGGCTCACCAACCCACACCATGTGCCACAGGGCTGGGAAGAAATTACAGGGGGCTAGTGAGGGTTCACTGGGTAGACTGGGGCCTATAGAGAAAAATACTGAGATTTAGGCTTGTGGAGACACCTGGGGCTTTTCCAGCTACACACGTGGAAGAAACTGAGGTCTGAGATTCTTGGACTGAAGATATAAAAGTCCTAGATATTACTTTTGCTAAATCTGGGGCTGTTGCTCCCATCACAGGAATATTGGTAGAGACAACCAAAAACATCTTTAGAAGGCCTGATGTTAATACTCAGTAATGATCATGGATAAATTGTGATTCATTTCTCATTTAAACTCAGTCATTGATGTAACCAAGCAAGAATGGACTATGAATATCCTGCTCGCTTGTCATAAAATAAAATCAGTAATTATCATGATGTAGTACTACAACTGCCACAGTATTTGTGGTATTTTCTAGTACAATAGTCCATAAAATGACATCAGACCTTTATATTTTACTTTTTATTCTTTTATTGCATCTTAAAAAATTTAGTGGAGATTTTCAGTCTTCCTCAACACCTTCTAAGAAGGCATATCCAATGCAGTTTAGTGGTTGGCTCAGTTATAGGAGAGAATCAAAGCATCTGAAATGGGACCAACTTCACTTTCTCTGGTGAAGCAAGAAGACAGACTATGCAAAAATATGGTTTGCTTAATTGCTGAGTTGTTCTTGAACAAGTTAAGTATCTTTCTGAGGCCTCTGACGTTTCTCATTGTGCTCACTATGCAGAGAACCACTCTGAAGGAACTTATGATGCTTAAGCACAGATTTTGACTTAGCTAACTTGCTTTTCAGCTTAGAGAATTGTGTGACATGATGAATACAGAACACAGACTCTTGCTAATTGGCATCTCATTGTGATGGACTTGGCACCATGGTGATGGAAGAAAAAGATCATGTACCAAAAGGAACCATTCTATTTTGAATAGGTATTCTGCATCAAAGTTTGGGTTGTGAATGGACAACTTTGATGCAGAACTCCCACCAACAAATCACAGCTAAAAAAAACTAAAAGAAAGTTTTGAAATAGAGACATTGTCCCGATACAAATTGGTAATTACTTTTTCCTATGAACACACACATTATATTAAACACCCCAAATTCATTCTAAAAAAATATGGAGGTTTCTAAATTTGAATGACAAAATATTTGTTGGTAGTAGAGTTAATGAGCATGAGAGGGGACAAGGAGCGGTAGCACTATACTGTTTTCATGGTATTACATTTCATATTAATCATAATTTACATGAAAAATGTGTTTTAGAGTTAATGGTGCAGTGTCTGAATGTAATGTTGACAAACACAAAATGAATAGCTTCAGCAAAATCTAAAGTATCATATGTTCATACCTTGACTATTTAAGTCAGGTGATATTGTTCAGTACTGTCAAAGAACTTCAACTTTGTGATGAATGAGAATTAACTGAGCAGTAAAAAGTCCATAACCTGGTTTACAGTGTTCTTGAAGTACCTCCATTTGACATACTGCCTCACCATATGGGCAAAGATACACATTCCTTTTGAAAGGCCCTGGCACTACAGAAACCACATAGAGGAAGAAATGATGCTGATTAAAGTCTTTTGTCTTGTGCCCATGGACTAAATTTTCAAGAGAATTTATGGCCCCTTTGTGCTGTGTAATATTATACTATAATACAACCCCAGCAGAGAATTCCCTAGGCATAGGGAAACTCCTTTCTGGCATATCTGTGCCACTGCTGGCCCTGTGCCTCAGCCCTGCCCCATCCCACCTTTTCTGGTGTAAGGGGACAGTCAGGGGCAGGAGAGGGTGTGGTGGAGCTCTGTTACACTTTTCTTCCACTGATGTAGGATCCATTAAGGAACCTACTTCTAAGTGGTGATGGAGCCAGAGCAGAGCTCGGACACAGGAAAGAATCTGCCTCTGTCTCTCTCACTTTAGGCAAATGTGTACGTTTCTTATATTTTAGGACCGCAGGTTCTGAATTGCACAGACTGTAACACAGATTTTGGGTCCCTGCAGCCGCCATACATTAGAACAGTGAGAAAGGAAAGAATGCATAACCTTTGCCTACAGATATCTGCATAAACAAAACACACAGTTAACAATAAGCAGCAGCTTTCTGAGACGAGAGATAATGTTAGCTGCGGAAATTGATAATTTTGCAGGTTTTGTTTAGGAAGGAGGCACGATCCACAGCTTAGTTCTAATCTGCAGTAGAGTACAAAAATGTATTGCTTTTGGCATCAGATAAATAAAAAAAGAGACAGGAGATTAATGAGTTTTAGTTTACAGAAAGCCCTTCATTATTATTGTTGGGAAAATGTGCCAAGGCAGCTAATAATTATTTTAACTCTAATGAACACAAATACTATATTTGGATTTGGCATTGAAAAAAGAGAGAGTTGTTTTAAGGCTGATTAATATATTAAATATTCTTCCTATTCATCCACACTGAAAATGTTAATTAAACAACAAAGGTCATCAACACATAAAGGGAAGTTCTCCTCAAGTACTATGTGTAGCAACTTTCCCTGGTGACCCCACAACGCTGCATAGGTGCACAGCTGCTCAGGAGTGCAATTATTATGAATTTTATTCCACTTAATAGCACAAGCAGGAAATGGAAGGTTATATTACAGATCAATATATGGGCTAAGGGAATCTGACAACCTTTGGTCAGAATTGGGAGAATAGATAGCATTAATTAATTCACTGGCTTGTTGAAAAAAATCATTCTTTACAGCTGTGACAAACTAGGAAATGCTCTTTTCTGCTATTGATTAATATGGGAGGACAGCTATCAACAGACTTTTCAGTTATAAAAGTCCCTCTTCTATAAGACATTTGAATTTCATAAACCAGGGCACTTCAAAAACCACTTTCTTGTTTATTTCCTGTGTTTATTTTAAAAAGTTTAAAGATGTATTGAACCATCACAAAAATTTAGTAGAAATGTGATCCAAGGGATTAAATCCATTTAATCTTTTAGGATTAACAAAAGCACCAGTGCAGCAGATTCTCAAAGTTCAACATTTGGAATTGTGCTCATTTATTTTCATGCAGCTAGCTTTGCAAATCTGGCCTCCCTCAGACAGGCATGCTAGAAACTACATCTGCCAATGGTTACTGAAGTGCTCGAATTTATCAGCTGAAAAGATACATGTAATAAAGGTGTGGCACACAGAAGCATCAGTAAGAGACTGCTTGATTCTCTGGACACTCTCATATGGCGGTGGGGCTGGGGGTGTCAGGATTACAAAAGGCTATGCCCCTATGACATGGCAGGGTCAGTATGCATTGACTCCAGGGGCTACTGTTACAATAGAGAACAAAAATAATGAAGCATGTTAATTGCTTTCTAGAGGGAAGCTAGCTTCTCACCTTTAGTTTCAGGTTCCGTCATTCAGTTGACCCAGGAAGGGGATTAAAATACCAGCACAGTCCTATGGTTTCGAAAGTTCTTGGTCATTTTGAACTTACATATTTTGGACTTCAGTGCCACTATATATACCAACAAACTTCTTGAACTACTTCAGCATACAACCAGGAATTAAAGGAGAATCAGAGGATGAAATGTGCAAGTCAACTAGCCGGAAGAGATGACTTACATGAACTTATTTGACCTGAAAGTGAAAGTCTGTATCTAGAGTCAAACTTACCCTACAATTTGGAAGTACTAGGACTTTGGGTTTACATTGTGTGTTCATCTCTAAATTGATTTAACAACAAATTTTGATTTGGGGATGGTCAGTGTTGTTTTTATTTAAGAAATTATTGGACTATGTCTAGCGGAGAGTTAGCCATGGATCTTATTAGAATATTCCTTTTTGTTAATCTGTAAGCACATGGTGTTTCCACTCTGCTTCTAACACAGCACGCACATTTAGGATATGGTCCTGGGGTTTACTTTCATGATTAACAAACTACAAACATACACACTTCCGCCCGACCTTCCTTCTGAGCTCAGATGTTCTGGTTACAGTCTGCTTAACAGGCAAATATCTCACACTCCACTGCCTGGCTCGTCCACTGCTTCTTTACTGCAGCAAGTAACGATCATTGTCATGAGGGGGCAGGTGGTCCAGGGTAAGCGTCATAATTCAGGATTAGTGCTGGCAGGCCACAAAATTTATGGCTGCCAGGGTTTACAGAGGAGGCACAGAAGGTTAAGAGTGCACATGGGCTTGCTTTGCACCTAACTCCTCCAGTGTCAGCAACTGAGATGTACTTCACTCTGCCTTGTGGAGTCAAACCATCTAGGCTCAGACAAGATTTGGAAGCTCCGCAGTGCTCCCCACCCCAAACACAGGGAGACATGAAGGGAAGGGATAAGCAAGAGGAGGTGCCGTGTCCTTCTCTTTTCTATCTTGGTCTTGACTCTTGCTTCTGCCCCAGTGGGTTATTCTCTGGACCCACACCCTGCCACTGGCCTGAGGAAGCCTTCCTCCAATGCCTTCCCTTCCCAGGCAACTGCTTCTGACCATCTGGGGGTTTCCTAGCTTTGCACCCCCCATATCCACCACTACTTCTGCAACTTAGTGCTACCAGCTGTCTTTTGTCCTGAAACTTGGCCTGTTGCATGACTGTCTCCAGACCCCTCTCCTCTGTATCCCATCTGCTGCTCACCTGCCCTTCACAACTTCTCCTCTCAGCCTGCCAACAAGTGTGACTGGCCCTGAAACCCTTCTTTATCCTTGCACCCTCTCTCCCCACAAGCCTTCCTGCCCCTGCACAGCCTCTCCTCCCACTGGTCTGCCTACCTGTGACAGAGTATAGAAAATGTGGGCTCATTTTATGCGCAGAACATAGTTTTAATTAAAAGCTATGCATTGGGAATGAATGGTTACAGAGGAACGGCCTCCCCTTCAGCTGGCCCTGCTCTCCCTTTCCATACAGCTAGCAGCTGCTTTTGCAGGGAAAACCGCTTCTGTCGTCTCCTACCTTCAGCCATCCTCCTGCTGGAGGAAATGTAGCTCTCAGAATCACAGCAGGGTGTCTGCTCTCTGATAGACGGATAGAGCCCATACCCTGTGAAAATCGGTTGCCGGTGAAACTGGGCACAGCCCAGCTTAGTGGGGGGAAATGTTCAATATAGTCTCACAGTAGAGCAGAGAATACCATGCAGAAGCTCTGTAGCTCCAAGTTTGAACAGGCCTATGTAAAATAAAAAAAAATAAAAAAATTGATGGCTGGCTAGTGATTACTATAGACTCCAGAAGTGCTGTATTGCTTTTTTCAGTATTAAGCATTTTACTAGTGGGTCGTTCCACCACTTCCTCTTGGGGGATGCACCAGCTGTAGAGCGGAATGACCAGCCAATTAAAATTCATGGACAGTATTCCTGACAGTCTGGCACATTAATCTGCTGTATCTCTTAGGCAGCAGACACTGCAACTCTGACACCTGGAACTAAGCCATACAGCTGTCTTTCCACAACCATACATTTCCTGTAATTTTGGGCAGTTTTTCCAGACCTGCCTTTGATTTTATCAGCAGCCGGGTGATAGCAGTCTTCTCAGGCCACTTTGTTAGTTAGACAAGGCTTTTTTATGCTATTGTTGCTGCCTCTAGTTCAAGATGACTGACAGTTATCCCAGCAAGAAAATTCCTAAAGCAGAGGCTGTAGGTTTCTATTGTCTCCATATACTTTCATTGATTGTTGTAATTAATGTCAACAAAGCCCCCTACGTTTAGGGGTCCAATGTCCCCTATTATAGGGCTACTGTTTGAGCTATTTTGAGTTCTTAATATCTGGCAACTATGCTCTTCCAGCCATGCCATGCAACAGTGTTTTGGGGTATTTTGATTTTTAAGTTGAAACATTCTAGTACAATAGAATCATAGAATCTTAGGACTGGAAGGGACCCCGAGAGGTCATCTAGTCCAGACCCCTGCACTCATGGCAGGAGTAAGTAATATCTAGCAATTAAGGGGAAATGGATTCATCCAAAATAATAATCGTGGCACAAAAATATCTCAACCTGTGCCCTCAGAGTTGATTGTTGCAGCAAAATGTTTATTGTTTCACATTTGCCACACATTTAGTTAACTCTCTGGTATACTGGAAATGGCTTTCTGCAGCAGTACAGAGCACTTCCAGCTGACAACAAGACTCCAAGTTGTCCCAGGAGTGGACAAAAGATGAATTCTCATTAGATGCAACTTCATAAATATACTCTCTGCTATAGTAAAGCACAACTATCTGCTGTGAAGCACACCTTTAACACGGCAAAAAATGTATTTGAAAATAAGCTATTTTGACACCATAATCTCTTTTTGGGAAGTGAGAATATACTGTAACTGAGCAAATACAGCTCTCTCGGTATATAGTTACCCTAACCAGTTTGTTTGAAAAATAGTATCCTATTGACAAGAACTTTTTCTTAAACATAGGTGTTGTTTTATTTAGGAATAGCAACATATAAGGCAAAAATAATGAACAGACTAATTAGGGAGAAGCATAGTCTGCTTAATTATGATTTCTTCAAAACTCTCAAGTCTCTTGAAGTGTGTGTAGAGGAGAAGGGCAGCACCTCTAGACCAAGAGAAAAACATCCTAAATAATTTCTGACTGGAATTCCAAAAAAATATAACTATGTTTCTTTTCTCAATATTCTATATGTAAAGCCTCAATGAAGCCAATCTGATCTCCATTCAGCGGTGTTGTTTGGATGTATCTGATGGCAGTATTTGACGCAAGGAGTTTAATTTTGGCATGAAGCGCCAAATTCTGCTCATGCACAGGTGCAAACCTGAGCTACATTCCTTTTAAAGCTAAAAGGGTTACTATCCATTTACATGAGCATAACTGTGAGCAGGCGTTTGCCCTATTGGTACACTCCTACTCTCCCTGAGGGGAAGAGAAGTTTTGACAATTTACATTAGTGGGGACAGGATCAGGCCCTAGATGAACAACAGTGTCCGTGGCTAAGACTACATCTAGAAAAAAAGGGAGTATCCGTTTGCAATCTGGTCAATTTCATAAGCTCATCTCAGGGTTTTATACCGCAGCCCATCATGGTAGCATCTGAGCATCTTCTACATAAAATCAATAGCACCAGTGAAGTCCCATGGGCACTTCAAGGAGTCTGGCACTTTTCAGGGTAAAAACTCTACTTGCAATTGGAGGAAATGGGGTTTGTTTAAAAGCTCACCAATTTACCGTTATTGTGCTTTTTTTAATTAAAAAAAAAGGTTGAACTGCTTCAGCGTTTTTTAATTCATAAATTGAATTAAAAGTAGTTTTAGGTACTACTCCTGCCCCAGAGTAGTTCTGCCAATGTTCATGGTTTCATAATCACATTATTATGTTTGTTTCTTACTCACTGTTGTGTAAAAGACCCACCTAAACAACAGGGGAAACTGACTGACTAAACACAACGTGTTGTCAAATGCACGAAGGACTCAAACGAGGAGAAAAAGATCCTCATCTCTTCCAGTTAGTCATCTTAGGTGTTATCTGTAATTAAAGTAAGTAAAATATTGTTCAGAGAACTATGACCTGATTGAGGGTGTCTTATAAATGTATTCATAAGTAGAGCTGAGCAAATAACTGATCATATACTTCACTGGCTGTACTGAAAAATTAAAATATATTTTGTTTCGAGGTGACCCAAAATGAATTTTTTTTCAATTTTTCAATGAACCAACAAATTAAAACAAAAAAATCAGCTCGGGTCAAACAAAACATTTCATTCAACTAAAAACATTGTTTCTTCTCCATTGTTCGGGGGTTTTTGACCAAAACAATTTGAAAAGTTCTACATGAATTCACAAAATGTTTCAGTCAACCTGACTGTGAATTGTAAGGTGAAAAAGTTTTGGATGAAAAATTCTCTCTATTCATAAGTACTTTATATTAATGGAAGTACGTAGTATATACACTAACATGTATGGGTATGTGATACCACACATGATGGTGGTAACCATGTGACCAGTTTAAAAGCCAAGTGATAAATATAACTATCATTCACTTTGATCCCTTGCTTGCTCTGTGACCACTAGCCTATTTCTCTTGGCTGTAATATTATATAAACAACACACACACGTTGTACTCCTGAGCATCTTAAGAAAGCTGCAATCTTTAAAAACAGACAAAAAAGAACAATCTGTCCATATGGATGTTTTTACCATCTACTCCCAAATCAGTAATTTCTCCTAAAGTCTTACACCTGCCTGCCTCAGATGGACACGGTACACTCATGGAGCAGGTTTTCTATCAAACACTGTTAGGTGCTATATGTCATGGTCTCAAAAATAGGAACTTTATCCTCTTAAGGAGTGGAGATTGCCCATTTCCCAACAGGACCTATATATTTATTTCCAACCCTGGAAAATCCCAAGACAATGGACTCAAAAATAATGACATTTTAGATATGCAAAAGCTATACCTTGTGTCATTATGACTCTCTCTGAGCAATTAGATTAATTGGACTCATGTTAACTAGAGATGTACAGATGAAAGGATACAAAAAACGTCTCAGTAATGTTTTTGGAGATTTTTTTTTTGAACTCTTAAAACATTTCAAAAATAGCTTTTCTGTAGGCTATATGATGGACACATAATGGTGTGGTCTGATCCAAACATCAGCCGCAACTTGCATAACTTATTCATGCCTTCACCACAATCAAGTCATGAAGTTTTGAAACTTACACAGATTAAACTTTAGTAGCACAGCATCCGAGTCCATAAGCATCACTGTAATACAAACAACAACATATTCTGGATATAAACAGAGAATCAAAAGCATAATAATAAACTGTATAGTTTTGATTTTGATCATCTTGAATATGGACCCACTTGAATATTACTCTGTTGAGAAAAAAAGACACAGCAGATGCAGGATTTATAAACAAACAGGACTATGCAAAACATTACCTATTAATATTTGCTTGCATCTTTAATGAATTGGCTTCAGCCATTCTTGCCCCCCTCTGTTGGTTGCTTTCAAGAAATTCCTCTTCCCCTCGCCCTCCTCTTCACCTAACTGGTTGTATTATGTGTGCTTGTCCTATCTGCTTCTATGGAAAATGTAACAGGAAATGACAACCTTTCTACAGGCCAGATCATGAAACCCTTACTCAGATAGTATAGTCAGCACACTTATACAGGTCATTCTGGTTTTAAAGATATACCACTTCCAGCAGTACTCCCTATTTTAAAAAAAGAGGAAATGTACTACAGATTCCAGTGGTACATCTGCAACCAGAATGAACTTTGTAAATATGCCTACTGTACTTTACTCTACAAGTAGCCCCATTGCTTTCTTAAGACTACTCTCAGTGTAAGTATAAGGTGCTATACAACATGAATAAGGATTCTATGTAATTTAATAGAGAATTATATTCATTGTTACAGGGTGGTTTAAAAAAAAAACAACTATAAAAGGATATTATATATATATATATATGTTTGTTAAGTGCTGTATGTATTATGGCTCTATGTATGGGTAGCTGATTTGAATAGTAAAGTAATATACAGGCAAGCAAGCATACCATTTTAAGTAGGTTTGCTGCAATTTTTAATATACAAGGATTAAGCCATGACTAAAACTCATTCATTTACACAATTGCACTGATTTACACTGAATATATTAATTTTTCAGATGGTAGGTCAGCTAGTTTAATTAGAGTATTATATTGGGTTTTTTCCTATTCTAATTTCTCAGATTTTCCCCTTCATTTTGGGATTTCATTTCAGCTTGATCTCCAACAAATTAGTACTTTGTCTCTTTTTCAAATCCATTAAACATTTTCATTTAGAAGCCTCTTTTGCCAACTTCCTATCTCATATTCCCCTGCACTATCTATCTTATTTGTAGGGGGGCATGTCATTACTTGCCTGACAAACATAAGAATAAATATTTGTACCATTGGTTATCTTTCCACTCTAATACTCATGTATATATGGGTGATTTATTAACTATTCCACCGCTGATTATCTCTTGGGTTGATTTGGGCTTTTATCTATAAGAATCATCTTAAAAGGAAGCATGACATTTGGTGAGTGCCAAATGGAACCCTTAAATGAAGAGTGCTTCTCGACCTGTGGAAAACCATACACTGAAATATCTATTTTACAGGAGAAAAAGATCAGGGAGTTCAAAACTACAGTGATGAGCACCTCATATATTAAACTGAGATACATTTATACAGGAGAGAAAGAGGGTGGAAGTGACGCAGCTGAGGTAATGTCACTCACTATGGGATGGATTGGCACCTTACAATCCAGCCTAAGTAAGGGACAGCGCATAGAAACAAAAGCCCGAACTGTGGCTCTGAGAATCGTAATTCAGTCCCTGCCTCCCTGTTGCTCCAAGGGTGCCATAAAGTATGTCAGCCCTTTTCCTGATGCATTTCCCTCTGCAATGGCTCAGCTGTACTGGCCAGCATGTTTCAAGGCAGCTGAGCCAAGGCTCTGCCTACTCCTCCAACCATGTCCAGCCCCTCCACATCCAACAGCACAGGAGGGAGAACTAGCAGATGGGTGGCAGCTGCTCCCTGCTCCTATAGGATCTGGTGACTCCTATATCTCATGTCCCTTACTCCCCCTGAGTAGCCAGAATCACAATTGAGCCCCATGGGGAAAGAACATAGCCGAGGAGACAGGAAGAAAGAAAAGACAGAAACGACAGATGCCTCCACCAAAATGGTTTCTCTAAGCAAGGTAAGATGAGATACACTGGATTTGATATGGCATTATGAAGCATTTTAGACCATCAGAGTGAACGCTAACATTGAGACTATTCTCACACAGCAGAATATTAAGAAGATGGGGTTCATGAGATCTAGAACTCATCAAACAATATCAGAAAGTAGGAATATCTGGAAAAGGAGAACTGGGGGCATTTCCAAACTACCAAGTGCTTACAGGTGAAAATGAGAAAGTGCATGGTGTGGATCGGGTCCATTGCTGCCAATTGCTGACTCTGCAGACCCCAGGGTTGGGGGCCAAAATGGGTCAGGCCTCCACTGGGAAGAAGGACCAAGACAGGTCTCTGTATGCTCCTCATTCTATTCCATATCAGGAGAGATTGTGAGCGTCTCTTCTTCCTAGCGCATCTGAAGTCATTTAGGCCCACTACCCGATAGCTAAGAGCTGGTTGGACAATGATGGGGCTTTTACTGGGGAAAAAAATGGGACTTTTCATCAAGAAATGAAAATCTAACCATTTTAATCCAAAAACTGCTGAAAACCGAAAAAAGAATTGGTGTCCAGGTTTTCGATCAAAAACTAACAAGTTTTTAAGAAAGCACACGCTGTCTACAAAAATTTTATTTAATTGAAAAGCCTAGTTTTCTGCCAGAAAAACGCCTTGATGGAAAAATGTAAACCAGCTCCTCTGATAACATTCCCTGCACATTCCATGAGACAAGGAAAAGGAAGGGGAAGGAGGTCAGTGTCCTTTTTCCCCCCATTTCCCTTGTCTGGTTCCCTTATATTCATGCTCCTGTGGCTGTCCCCAGCTGGAGCTTATGTCTCACTTACTTGTTACCCTACAGAGCTAGTATCTATCTCTCTCCTGCCATCCATCTCCACGCTCTGACAAACAGAGGCTAGGGACACCATTCCTTACCCATCCTGGCTAATAGCCATTAATGGACTTAACCTCCATGAATTTATCTATACCCTTCTCTGATGGATTATATTTACTGAGGGACAACCTATCCTAAATTCTCAATTACTGAGGGACAATCTACACTCATTGCTATATTTACTTTCACAAGCTACACTTAGTGTAACTTTTTATGAGTGATGCATCTTAATATTTGGATGCTAATATTTAAACTATCATTTAAATTTGTTAACCTTCATTTGGCATATTGTACTATATGTATTCTATGACTTTTTAAACCAAACTTTGTACTTTTGGATAATTTAAAAATTATACCCACATGTATAGAAACTTTTTTTTAACCTATGTATTAGATAATTTTAACATTAGCTTTAATACAATTTTTAAATCTTACTGATGAGCAGACCAATGTCAAGATAAACCCTTCCTTATGCACAGAACTACATACAGAAATAAGGTAACATACTTTCTCCTGCTCTTTACTTTCATCCCATGTTGATGCGCCAAACTCTTATGCACATGTTTAAGCACATGAGCAGTACTATGGAAACAATCGAACTATCCATGCTAATACAGTTATGTACCTGCTTAAGTGTTTGCAAGATGAGGTCCTTATTTTTCAATATTTTGTATTTTGGCTGTAGCAGCTCTGTAAAATTCAAATAAGAAACCTTACCAGTAGTGGCATTAAAGAAAACCCCACAACTCACAATTGAGCTTAATGTAAAATTTAAATCCCAAACTGCAATAGCACAAATTTTCAAATGAATTTTAGTAAGTCTCAACTGGATTTAAACCAATGATTTCTTTTTGAAAGTCAGCTGATTCAAATCATGGTTAAAATCAAGTAATTTAAATCAACTAATTAAATCACTTAATTTAAATACACCTCTACCCCGATATACCGCGACCCGATATAACAGTAAAGCAGTGCTCCGGAGGGGCGGGGCTGCGCGCTCCGGTGGATCAAAGCAAGTTCACCTATAACGCGGTAAGATTTTTTGGCTCCCGAGGACAGCGTTATATCGAGGTAGAGGTGTAGTCCCACCCAGCAGTGCTCTCTGAGTGTTCCGCCTTCTGCTGCTCCCTTCATGAACCCCCCTTTTCTTCCCACCATCTCCTGGCAGCTCCTGTGAGCTATGCCTAGGTGCTTCCTTTGCCCATCCCCTGGGACTACCCTGCCACTTCACAGTGCTTGCTGTTTCCTCCCAGTGGAACCTCCCTTTTCCTTTCTTCCTCCCACACAGCTTCAGTCTGCCCCTGCCCATCTCCTCTGCCAGCCGTAGCCTTTTCCTCAGGGCTATGGGTTTTTTTGAATAAAGATACATACAGTTTTAATTGTAAGCATGTGACTATGGGGATAGGGAAAATAAACCACAGGCGGGGCCCTCAACTGAGTGGACTCCCAGGAACATGGATGTGGTTGCACTGGTCAAAATCTAGAATACACTCCTGAAACAGCAGTTTGTATTGTCACATTGTATGATTAAATTGTATTGTCAAGGTCAACAATAACGTAACGCTCTAGAAATGGGTCCTACTAATGCGGACAAAGTGAGAGGTGATGTACATGGTGGTCTGAATTATATATCTCTAAAATATACCTGACCAAGGGCCTCTACTTTAATCTCATGCACTCGGTTGCTTTTACTACCACTCTGCCCTTCTTCTCCTTCAGCGTGTAAATCATACTCATGGCAATTCACACCACCAGTTCTCTGAACTTCGGCCCTCGGTGTCTTCAAACACCACCACCTATCAAATGCTCCACCTCGTCCCACTTGAAAAAAAGAAAATGCAGTCTGCAAAAAAGCAAGGAGTTCAAATACTATTTAAAAGTCACCATCAAACATTGTGTCTCTACTCCTGATAGGTGTCATTCCTGGGAGTTGTGAGTGGGTATGTAAAGTGCTCTTTGGGCTTCACCTATCAATTTTCAAGAAATCCTGCATCATGTTGGTGAGATGAGTTACGTGCATTGAGGTTTAAAGAATAGAGGGCAAAAGAGTGGTTTTCAAGGTTTTTGTCTAAAAATGCAATAGAGGACACCTTATCAGGTATGATCTAATTCTTAACTCTTTGGTGGTTCAATATGAATTTATGCTGAGATTCCACCAAGCACATTACTTTTAGTCCCAGTGGAACAGTTGTTGCAATTTCCAGATTATCTCACAGGTTATTATACATACTTTGGTGCATTAATGAACTTGAGTAAGTAGGATGTCATAGGGTTTTAGAGCCTGATCCTTAAAGTTTTGGAAGTGGATACGCAATATCAAAAGATAAATTGAATACCCTAAAATCAAAGTACAGAAAGGCTTTTGGATGCATCTTGCTAACATAACATTTTAATCTTTTAGTATCATCATACCACAGCTATTTAAAAAAGCTTTAGGCCCTCTGCTCTCTTTCACACACACGCAGTTACAATTATGTCCATTAGTTGCCTTAGCAACAGAGGCAGAGGTTAAGTCATTTTCTAGAAGAGGCCCCGTGCAAATTATGGCATTATACCAACTCATTGCCAATCTTTTTAATTAAAACATTTTGCTTTCACCTCAGCTAACACCAGAGATCAGTAAACAGGGCAGATCAAATTACTGATATTTAAACTCCCTTGTCTTTAGAGAGGTCCACTGTAGCTTAATTACTGGTTGGGCACTACCAATGAGGGGAGAGGAAGAAGAATTATTAAACATACACAGGTATGGTTCAGCTCATGAAGAACAGCAAGTTCTGCAGTGACCGTGAAGTGAGCTATGAAATCCTGTAATTAGATCACTAAAAAATTTTGAAGAATGAAGCTTAGGTACAATACGTAGCAGTTATCTCATTACTGACCTTTTAACACTAGGAATTATGATTTCACAATGCCAGATGCTGGGGCATTATTACAGTAATTCCTGCCAAAAGGTTATATATTTGTACAAATAAAAAAGGAAATTCCCTTAAAGGAAACCTATCATGTAAATTTCAGACAGGGCCCGAACACTACTCATCCTACAAGATTCTAGTTTGCTTTCCTCTGCATTAAAACCTTCTGGAGATTTGAAACAAGATGTACGCTTATTGGAGAAAACTACCCTTAGAAAATGTCTCCTTCCTACCTTATGTAATCTTTCTTTACTCTGTACAACACAAGCTGCCACTTTGATCTTCATTAATGGGTATTTTTGTTAATGTGCCATTGATACACCACCATTTTCACAAGGAAATGCATTTCTGAATGGGCAAAATACAATGGAGTGCGTAATGTTGTCACCACATTTGACAACATTCTCAGTTTGCACCATCTTTCAGATTCCCCCATCATTCTGTCACCACAGCATCTTGGTACTATGGACGTGTTACAGAAAATAGTGGGATCTATATGGGAGGGACAATAGTGGGATCTATATGGGAGGGGATGGTTTGATGGGATAACGTGATTTTAGCCAATTAGGCAATAACGTGCCATCGCTGGTAAAATGAGGGTCCGGCTCATCTTGCCTGTATGCTCGGGGTTCTACTGATCGCCATATTTGGGGTCGGGAAGGAATTTTCCTCCAGGGTAGATTGGCAGAGGCCCTGGAGGTTTTTCGCCTTCCTCCGCAGCATAGGGCAGGGGTCGCAAGCTGGAGGATTCTCTGCGACTTGAAGTCTTTAAATCACGATCTGGAGACTTCAACAGCTGAGTTAAGGGAAAGTGGGTGGGTCAGCTTTTGTGGCCTGCATCATGCGGGAGGTCAGACTAGATGACCATAATGGTCCCTTCTGACCTTAAAGTCTATGAGTCTATGAGAACATCCATCCTGTTCTTGGGTATCTTGACTATGCGCTATAATCTTATATCGGGCACTGGCTGCAAGCACTGTAATTATGGGTGCAAACCAGTTTCCATCATAATTACATTTTATATCATCAATATTTGCCAAAACATCAAACTTTCGACCTGAAATTCCCATATTTGGTTCAACCCAAGGTGATTTTTTTAAAGTATACTCAAAATCCTTCCAGTTATTTCTGAGTTACATCATAAAAAAATTCTAGACACTTTTTTTAAACCAAGGCCATAGAAAAATAGCTTGATACTTTTATGAACTCAGGCCTCATTTAGGACTAATATCTGATTGGTCTGGAGGAAAAAAATTGGGAAACAATTGAATTTCAAGTTATTGGGGGGGATGGGAAGCACATCTGAACATGCTCAGTGGGTAATGCTCAGATTTTAGTAGATTCTAATGAAGCCTGGTCTTTTATGACACCACCACTGGGAAGAACTAAGCAGGAACAGAGACTGCTACCAGGACAATTCCACAAGCGAGATCTTAAAGTGTGTCACTGAAAAACTCACATTTAATATCATAACGTGGGTGCTGGGGGGAATAACTGTTGGGTCCCACAATTTTAAGACTATTCAACTTTTCAGTGCTTTGCAAAGCTTAAGCTTTCATTGAAACATTAAGTTGTTTTTTTCCATTGCCAAGATACAGCCACCACAAGGCAATCCAATGAGACTCTGTCCCATTAACTCAGAACACAAGCAGGAAAGGGGAATGGAACTACTATCATTATGCACCTTCTTGAGGTGCAGACTTCATAGGCTTAAATGGTCTATTCAAATGCCACCATTAATAAGAAAAGGAGAATATTTGTTCTTGTTCTTGGCAGCATGTGAATTCCAAAAGGAATTATTGTTGGTGCTCTACTGGCAAGAGATGAACTAAATGGACCAATTGTTCTTTCCATCCAAAATTCTTATGTCCTTACATTTGTGCATAGGATATGTAACCTACATTAAAAAGCAGCTGCAAAGCTACTGCTAAATAAAATTCTAACACAGCTTACCCTTTTCTGTATAGGTAAAGCTATTGCATATATAATATCAGCCATACACCCATTCATCCTCTGATAGATTTCTAAGATGTAGTGGGATTTATAATACAGCCCATTTTGTTGTTCAAAAAGTAGACTTAGAGGCAGAGGGTTACATTAGAATATCAAGAAATCATCCATTAAGCAAGAGCCATTACTCCTCAACTAATTGGAAACGGTAACCAGGATAATTAACCTAAGATAAATCATAAAAATATATCAATCCCCAAATATACAAATTGCAAGTAAAAATCCAGGAGGCATTACAAAGCTTTTCTGAGACAGATAATCTAAACTACTCTATCAACAATGATAGTACTCATGCTATCTCAATACCAGTAATTTGAAAGGGAAAATTAGGAGAAAGACCACAGGCTTGTTCAGAAAAGCTAGATCTCCTGGTCGCTTTTAGCTACAAAATATTTTACTACTTATGACTTTGGGGACTTGCTTCAGTGAAACACCTATAGACATTAACTTCAGTTTACGCACTGATCACTTCAGAATCCCAAGATGCATGACAGAAACTGCTGTTGTACTTGGAAAAATGGATAGTAGTTTCTTTTGAGAGTTTTGTCATGGATTTCAAGTGACTAGAATTGTGTCCAACCACAACATGAAAAGAAGAGCTGAGAGAATCCAGCACATCACAGGATCAGGCCAATGGTGCTTGTCTTCCCAACGGATTCCAAAGCATTTTACAAATGAGCACGTGCACGGTTCTATATGTAAACAAACCTCTGCTGTTCGGTAGCATACAACACCACCATTCAGCTGTTTAGGACAGGAAATGAAGCAGCATAACCTCTCCAACTGAAAGCGCAGGGTGACAGGGATTAGGCAAGGCCTAGTGGTTAGAGCAGTTGGTAACCAGAAATCAGAGCCCAGAGTCAGACATCAGGAATCAGAGCCAAGGGTCAGATGCCAGAGCTAAGGGTCAGAACCAGAAGCAGAGGCCAGCTGCCAGAGCTAGAATCAGAAATCTGAGCTGAGGCTCACAGCCAGGTTACCTGGAGTGAGACAAGACAGAAGCAGGACTTATTGCAGCCTCAGGTGAATCTTTGAGCAGGCAGTACCCTCCTGTTGGTCTTAAAAGCTGGTCTGCTGATCCCCTCACCCAATCAGGCAGTTTGGCCAATCAGCCACTAACCTGAGGCCCAGCTGTGGTCATTAGAGTGCCTGGAGGTTCATTTGCCAGGTAAGCGGGCTAGCTGCAGATCCTGAGTCAGGGGAATTTAAGCAGGCTGACTAGAACTACCAAAGCAGAAATATGGAAAGGACATCAGGGCAAACTCTACTGCTCTTGCAAAAAGTGTCATAGGACCTTTAAGGTCCACAAGTTCTCAGAATCTCATTAATTCTCATCCAAAATGGGGCACTTGCAGAAGTTCATTGCTCCCCTAATACCACTCCGACTGGGCATTGCCATAATACTGACTACGAATGAACCACCACAACCAGGTTTTCCTTTAAGGTGTCGCTTTACCACACTGACAAGGCCCAAACCCATGTAGCAATTTGTAACCTTTAAAAAGTTCACAACACAAAATGGTACAGTTACTTGAAACTAGCCAGGAAACAGTTTTCCCATCCCGCAAATGTTTTCAAGAGTTCAATTCCCTTCCCCTCCCTTCCCCCATCAAATCAGGATGAAAAGCTGAACTCTTGAAAATACTCCTGAACTTAAAAACTGGAATGTTTTCATTTAGACTCAATCGAAACATTTTGTTGCCATAATTTTGAATACCATTTTTTAACCTTTCTTCAATCTAATTAAATTTCAAAACTAACAGTTATTGTGAATTGGAAAATGATTATTTCGTTTAGAAAACATTGAAGTGAAACACTGAAATTTTTAACATTTTCTATTTTGACATTTTTCAAATAAGGAAATTGATCGACCCTGTTTCATTAACTGTTTTAATTTTGCCAAACTGGCATTTTTCTATGAAAAAATGATCTGTTGAAAAATTCCCAACCAGTTCTAATACTTATAGACCATTTTTGCTTGCCTTAGTTTGGTTACTGCAATATTACCAATCCCAACTGTTCAAAAATCATAAATTAGGCCCTCCAAAATCATGAGTTAGGCTTAAAAATCATGAGATTTTAAAATAATAATGTTGGGGCTTTTTTCATTATCTTGTGGGTTCTGAGCATATAGGGTTCCCATTTTCAAGCATTTCCTCACAAACATAATGGCTAGAAACTTATTTTTAAAAAAATGAAAGAATCTCTCACAATAACATGTCTCCAGGAGCTGGAGACTTTAGGAAAAAAACCAAACACCAGTGTTACTAACTCTTGTGTTTTTATTGCAAGTCTCAGGAAATTGGGTGTTTGCTTAAAGCCCCAGTTCCCAGAGTCATGTTATTTTGTGAGAATCATAGCTTTTAAAAAATGGCAGTTTCTAGCCCTCGTGGCTATGGAGAAAAGCTTGCAAATAAGACATGAGTATAACCTAAAAGCTCAGAAACCTGAATTAAAAAAGGAACCTCATATGTATTGTTTTTTAAAGCAAATGTGTGTTTCTTGGAGGCTTGACATGATTTTTTGCATGCTTGGGGTTGGCAACACTAACTATTGTTACTTTCAGTGCTGCGTTAATTGAGGCTATAGTTAGTGTGACTAAGTGTTTCTGGATAAATTTATACCTAGATCAGCCACTGCTATATAAATATTCCTGGGGTTCTCCATGTGTTCTCAGCTCTAATTAGGATGCTGCAGTGGAACTCTGACATCTTTCTTTTATCGCTTTGTGTTATGTTCAATTCTCTTTCAATAGCTTTTCAGGCCCAGGCAAAGAGCCGTTTGTTTCTCGAATTAAAGAGACCAGTGCCAGGGCCCCAGCCACCTTAAGAGGCTGGACTTAGTGTACACTCAGAGCAGGGGCAGATGAGGTGCAGTAAACTTCAGAGGCATTCAGTTGTGCCTATGGGGCAATATAGGAGCTGCTTCAATGCATAAACCTCATTTCTTCCTATGGCACTTAAAGGTAAGATTGTGAACTCCTTACTATCATGGGTGAGCAGTTACTCATTCCTGTACTCCCATGATGTCAGTGGGACTACTTAGATCAGTAACACTTTCCAACTTAAGTAAAGGGATCAACAATCTGGCCCTAAACCATTAACCCAAATTTGTAAAATTGTCATAAAAAATTCCTATCCCCAGAACAACAGTTCATTTTCTACCCTTTACCAAGATTACTGATACTTGTGGGGGAAGACGACATTATTGGTAGCTTATTTGCTCATCAAAATGAACCCAATTATTCATTCTGGGCAAGTACAATTTTGTACGGATGGATTAACCCTTAGAACACAGACATTTTGCAAGATGTCAAAAGACAGCTGAGATCCTAAGGCCTGATTCTCCGCTTCCCTAGATCCCAATGCAGCAAAGATCTTAAACACTTGTGTAACTTCAAACACAAAAATAATCCCACTGGCTTGTCTACATTTGTATTGACCTCAGTGGGACAAACCACATGCTTTAAGTTAGACAAGAGCATAGGTGCTTTGCTGAATCCTTACACCTCGGGTGTCATTTATGCCAGTGCAGAGGGAGCGCAAAGTGGTATAAAACACTCACTGATTTGATAGCATTTCACACCCACTCTGCACAGATGCAGACGATTACACAAGTGGGGAATCTGACCCATTCTGTCAGAAGTCTCCAACAGATTAATATTCTGTTCCAGCTTAATTTTAATATTTTTATTATTAAAACTCAATTATACTTTGGTCAGTTTTTGAACCCACTAATTTGATTGATCACAGGGATACAATAATTACAAGGATACAATCAAGAAGAGTCTGATAAGGAATAGTTCTAATTGAATTACACCTTGATAAAGATGCTCTTAAGCCCACTACATGCTGTTCCAGGCTGCATCTGATATTTAAACTCACTCAGACACATCTGTATTGCCAAAGGAGCTTGCTTTTAACTGACTCATAATTACTGCTAAGCTCCTCTTAAAAAAAAAAAAAAGATGAAAATGCAAAGCCCATGAAATTTATCACATTAAAGTGCTTGGAGAAAACACAGTGGTAAACAATACAGAGTAAGGTGCATTACAGGGGGACTGGGCACAACAAACTATTCTTCATCCTGTAAAAGCTGAGTGGCAATTCCCTGCACTCCTAAATTTACTAACATTTTGGAAGCTGTAGGATTACAGTTCCTTGGGGAGTTTTATTTTATTGATGGCTCAAGTGATTCACAAGAGCCAAGATGGAGGCATGCTTAATCCTTTGAACTGAAACAAAGCTTTTAATGGATAAAAGTAGGCCTCTAAGACAAGCAATTGGCATTCTTGAGACCAAACTTGCTCATCACGCCTCACTGCCAGGTGTTTCCCTCCTCTACAGGAGCTGTACATATTGATTGCAGGCTTGTGTGCGCATGTGTGTATGCGCGCGCCTAGAGAACAATGGAACTCCTTTTTTTATATTCAAAATAAAATTATTATTTGTTCGGCAGTAGCCTTAATTCATGGAGCAGGACCCTATTGTACTGGGTGCTATACAAACACATAACACAAAGACAGACCCTGCTCCAAGGAGCTTACAATTTAAAGTAAGTTGGATAGGAGTATTGGTCCTTATCTAAATTAATATTGCAAGCACCTTATGAACCAATGAAGAGAAAATATCAGTCAGGGTGCAGACTGTAGATACAGAGATACGACATACACAAGAGACTACTGCTCTCTTGGCTTTACTTGTCCAAGCAGCATGTAGAGTACATGTTTTACACACACCTGTGATTTGACGGGATGAGAATATGCGGAACCCTAGCTATTTGGACCCCCCCTCCCAAAAAAAAGCTCTTAGAATATCAAGCAACAGCAGAAGCTCACATACTGCCTTTTCTTTTAGCCCTGTGATTAGCTATTAGGTTGCATCCTTTCCTCTCACCATTGCCATCCATGTCTTTCTCACCTCCAGGTTTGATTACCATAGCACACTTTATTTGGGGCTACCCTGGCTTGACTTTTACAATGCACTGGAACTGGGAACAAAAGTAGGGGCTTTGAAAAAACTCCACTGGTCCAAAATACAATAGATAGCCTGCAACACAAGACAAGTCAATGCAAGTGCATTTGGAGTGTTCCTGATATTAGACTGACTACCCATAGAACTCCAAATCAAATTCAAGGGGCCAAATTCCACTCTCATTTACACTGCTGCAAAGCCACTGCAACTCCACCAACCTCAATTAAATTACTCCTGAATTACACTAGCATAAATGAAGTAGAATTAGGCCTGAGATTGTCAAATCCCTCAACAGACTGGCCTTGAGCTATCTCAAAGTCCACCACCATCTGAGATCTCTGTGACCTACAATTGTAACTGGGATAATCAGGAACAATGGAACTGTAAATAGTAAGGACACGACTCTCTGGAGCAGGGGACTTAGCTTTAGAGCAGCTTGCCCATGGCCTCTGAACTCTGTGCCACAAAGAAAGTTATTGTCTTTAGGGAAAATGTAACATGTTTTCATCAGAGCACTTCCACAATACCAGCCACTTTTGAACAAAATGACTGAACCAAGAATGAATGCTGAGAGAGACAGAAGACAATAAGGAAGAAACATGGAGGGGAAAAGGGGAGAGAGAACCAAAAATATCAACTGGCTTTGCAGACTCTATTTAACTTTTGTAAGGCACCCAGATTCCATGCTAATGAACATAGTATGAATAGCCAACTAGATTGAACAACAACACTTGGAAACTACAAATAACTTCATTCACCTGCTTAATGGAGTGGGTCAGCATGCATGTGTTACTCCTGTGTGCCATGAACTGCAATAGCTTTCAATCTGCTTCTGGGTGAAGTTTGAGGGTTTAATTTTAATCCAGCGTATGCTATTTGGTTCAAGACTTGTCTTCCTCTCTCTCTGTACCATCACAATGGCTGAGGCTAGCTAAGATGCTCCTCCTGACAGTCACTTGAAGAGGACTGACAGCAGTTTACAGAAGAGGCTTCCTGTTTATGGAACTTGCTCTCTCTGGAAGTCTGCCGGAGTCCAAGATTACTGATCTCCAGAGCATAGTGTAAGACACAGCTTTTTGGTCAAGCATTTGCTGATTGTAGCTGGGGAGGACTTGTAATGTGTGCATGCAATCAAAACTGTGTGCACCATGGTATCGAACTTGATTATTGGGTGTCAACTAAATTATATTGATGGAGGGCGAAAGAAAGTTTCAACTGTAGAAAAAGAATAGAAAAAGAAATGTATATGAAAAGATATTGAATAAAGAGATGGGTAATATTGGGGAGGGGGATGAGGAAGCAGAGATGGGACTGAGCTGCAAAGTTCAGCTTCAGATCCAAGCTTCCTCGAAGTCTGGAGCTTGACAAAGCCCTGGCTGGTATGATTTAGTTGGGAATTGGTCCTGCTTTGAGCAGGGGGTTGGACTAGATGACCTCCTGAGGTCCCTTCCAACCAGAGGCGTAGCGAGCGCCCTCCGTACCCTCCGACTGGAGGGGGCCCCGCAAAGAAGGGGGCCCCTAAAAGTGGCAAAATAAATACCGCATTCCAGTTTCTGCATTGTAAGGGGCCCCGCCCGGACATATGTTCGGAGGGCGCCACCGTTTGGAGGGGACCACGTTCTTTGTTGCTGCAGCCCTGCTTCCAACCCTGATATTCTATGATTCTATGATTCTAAGGCTAGGTCTACACTACAGCAGGGGGTCGACCTAAGATACGCAACTTCAGCTACGTGAATAGCGTAGCTGAAGTGGCGTATTTTAGGTCGACTTACCTGGCTGTGAGGACAGCGGCAAGTCGACCGCTGCCGCGCCGCCGTCGACTCCGCTACCGCCTCTTGCCGCGGTGGATTTCCGGAGTGGACGGTAGAGCCATCAGGGATCGATTTTATCGCGTCTTCACTAGACGCGGTAAGTTGATCCCCGATAGACCGATTGCTACCCGCCGGATCGGCGGGTAGTGAAGACGTGCCCTAAGATTCAGGACTTTGGTGTGTCTTATTAAAAGAGAGGGGGCAAATTACAAAGCTCAATTTTCTACCAAGTACAGAGTTTAGTCAGGGCTCATATCTAGAAACAGAAAGCACATTTAAAAGGAAGGAAGCAGATAAAATAACTCTGATAACCCAAAAGTAAATGTTGCCAGGAACAATCTAATACTTGAGGAAACCATTTTTGGCATCCGTTTTTCTAGCTACAATTGGTGGAAGCAAATTATGAAATGTATGCTGGGATTTGAATACTATTATCTAAACCCTAACTCCATTTTGATGCTTAGAATAGATGTGAGCCCCAGTCCACTTTTCCTCTGTCCCCATTCCAAACAAGCTGTTGCTATTTTACTTATTAACAAAGCAGATTGAAAATGTCCCCTGTACTAGAGTCTACTCAGTTGAGATGGGAGAAAAAAAACCACAAACAAAAAACACCAGCCTTTTGAACCCTGGCGTTTTGGAAAAGAAAAGTTGCCAACAACCCTGAATTTTGGAAATTATATAGCACTCAGGAGATGCCTACCCTGCACAGAGGTGCGACTACAGTTTAGGTAGGCATCCTCATGCTAGCTTTAATCTAGCTAGCATGGATAAAAATAGCAGTGAAGACAGGGTGGAACAGGCTTCAGCGCAGGCTGTCTAAGCCCACCTGGGCCCTGGGTACGTACTCGTGTTGTTAGCCCACACCGAAGCCTGAGCCACGACAGATTCATGGCTATTGTTACCCATGTTAGGTAAATTAAAGCTAGAACACGTATGTCTGCCCGAGCTGCAATCATATCAGACACACACACACACACACACACACACACACACACACTTACAATCTCTTCTTAAAACAGCTGGATAAACACTAGAAACACAGTTTAGTTTTCTTCATTGTCAATTCCATGATTATATAGGAGTTTGCTATAATCACAGCATATCTACAAATTAAATGTATAGTATGGATTATATTCTCAGGGGTCTTTGTTAGCAGATGCCACCGGACTCCTCGTTGTTTTTGTGGATACAGACTAACATGGCTACCCCTCTGATACTTATATAGACTGTGAAGACTGAGGCCCAGATCCTCAGCTGGTATAAAACAGCACAGCTCCACTGAAATCCACAGTGAACAATGGGTTGCATAAAGATTTCAAATAATGTTTTAATTAATATTTTATCAAATCAAATTTCAATAACCAATTTTAATGTAGCCCACTGTTCAGCGTGTGTGTGTGTTATGTGGCTCCTTCTGTGCCCAGTTCACAGAAGATCCAACTGCTCCCAGCTAAAGAACTTAGTCCGTTAGCTCAAGCTACAGAGGTTTATGCATTAGCTCTGGTGTCCTGAATTCAATCCCTCATGATAGTTTTAATTTAAAATATTGTAACAATTACAAATCCAAAACACAGCAGTTTATTAACTCTTATTATTAAAGCATGAGGTCCAGAAAATACAACTGACTAGTGCAGTTTTATTGTTAGGCTGAGAGAAGGGGAAAAAGCAAACAGCAAGTGAAAGTCAGAAAATACTTCCAGGTTTAATTGTTAAAGGCCCAGTCCTGCAAATAACTAATCCCATTGATGTCATTGAGCCAGATCCTCAACTGGTAAAATGATGCAATAAAACTATTTGCATGAGCATCCCTCATTCTCATGTGCAGGGCCTTAGGTTCTTAGAACAGGGGAGGGGCTTTAATATTTTGCCCTCATTTTTATCTTCCCACTGTTCCTTTAATTTACTGCTTTTTCTGGATACCATTGAAAAGAATAGAAAATACTCTACCGTTTGGAGTCACAGGTAGTTCTTTCCATTTTCTAACCCATCCTTTTGAGATGCCACTAAGAAGTGTGGTTTTTTTTCATCGCGTTGAATTGCTTCCCACAAGAAGTAAATGCACTTTCTGCATCCCAACATGAAATTATGGTAAACTATGCAACAAGAGAGGCAAAACCATGTTTGATGAGCACTGCAGCTCCCCATATAAGAAAATAAGAACGGCCAGCAGCGGCTCCAGGCACAAGCACGTGCCTGGGGCGGCAAGCCGCGGGGGGTGCCCTGCTGGTCGCTGTGAGGGCGGCAGTCAGGCAGCCTTCGGCGGCATGCCTGCGGGAGGTCCGCTGGTCCCGCAGATTCGGCGGCGATTCGGCGGCAGGTACGCCAAAGCCGCGGGACCGGGGACCTCCCGCAGGCATGCCGCTGAAGGCAGCCTGCCTGCCGTGCTTGGGGCGGCAAAAAAGCTAGAGCCGCCCCTGAGAACGGCCATACTGGGTCAGACCAAAGGTCCATCTAGCCCAGTATTCTGTCTTCCAATGGTGGCCAATGCCAGGTGCCCCAGAGGGAATGAACAGAATAGGCAATCATCAAGTGATCCATCCCGTCGCCCATTCCCAGCCTCTGGCAAACAGAGGCTAGGGACACCATCCCAGCCCATCCTGGCTAATAGCCATTGATGGACCTATCCTCCATAAATTTATCTAGTTCTTTTTCACATGCAGCCAGGGAGCAACCCTCCCCTCTTCAGTCTGTTCACTGGTTATCATTGTACATCTATTGCTCATTTCACCCTACTGCCCCTTTGGGATCAGTGCCTGTTAATTGAATGCACCCTCCTCTGCAACAGTCAGCAGCTGGTTTGATTGCTGTGTTCCAATAAATAACACAACTGTATTAATTCAGACAGAGCAATTAACACAGGGGCCATACACTTTTACTGTATCAATTTTTCTATGTACTAGCAACTGGTTATTTCTATCTGAAATATCTTTTAGTGAGGGACAAACAAATTCAGCTATAGCTTGATCCCTTCAATAGTAATCTATTCTCTCACCAGGAGCATCTGACAATGTCCTTTAACTCACTCACCTTAGTCCACATTTTGTTTACAATCTGCATCATGGTCTACACTTTCAAGAGCCAAATATACCTTTCACTTTTAAGAAGCAAAAACTGACCCCAATATCTTTGCTCAGATATTGAAAACTGACTTCACATAATTACACATGCTCTCCATTCTGCTTCCTATTATTTAGATTCACTACAAGAGCAGTTCTAATAGAAAGAGAAGAGTTTACTTTTGGGGGAATTTAAATTAATATTTGATCAAGGTACATTTTAAACGTTGTGTTTTGACAATATATTTATAAGGGGTCCTTGGTCCCTTTTAAGCATTTCACCAGGGTTAGCATTCAAAGTACCTCTTCTTCCAAAAGGCACATTGCCTCATTCTGGAGAGCCTTCAGTTTCAAAGAGGCACAAAAGAAAAGAGAGGTAACTTGGGGCATTCCATTACAGCCAAAATTGCAGGGGACAGAAGACTTGAAAATAATTATTTATCAACCCCATAATGGTATTGTGTGTCATTATTCGTTAACATTTGTAAGTGCTTTAAGATCCTCACATAGGATAAATGACAGAAATGTAAAGTGTAATTTTTCCCCCTCCTCTTAGTTTACAGCGCTAAATTTCCTCCCTCATTACAGATGTTTGTCTGTGTTTCAGTGATTTATCAGGGTTCTTGCCACCTGTCTCTTTCTGATGACAGAAAGTCTTTTCATTGATTGTTTGGGCAGTTCCAAAAATTGATCATCCCTGTTTCAGGCATCTGATATCGCCAAAGAGTGAATGAAATTGACTTTACACAGCAAAGAGACAGAAAGGGGAAGATCCCTTATAAATTTATATTGTAAAGAAGCATTAAAAATGGGCTGGATTGCACTCATTATAGTTAAGGCCCTGTGTACCTCAGTTTCCCATATTTACAGAGCTCTCTGCACCTCCGTTCACCATCTGTAAAATTAGGATAATAATGCTTCCTTTTGCCTACTTTTTGTCTGTCTTGTCTATTTAGATTGTAGGCTTTTGGAGGCAGGGACTGCCTCCTGCTACAGGAGAACCTCAGAGTTGCAAACACCAGAGTTATGAACTGACCTGTCAACCACACACCTCATTTGGAACCATTAGTTCGCAATCAGGCAGCAGAGACCCAAAAAAAAAAAAAAAGCAAATACTGTACAGTACAGTGCTGTGTTAAATGTAAACTACTAAAGAAATAAAGGGAAAGTTTAAAAAAATATTTGACAAGGTAAGGAAACTGTTTCTGTGCTTGTTTCATTTAAATTAAGATGGTTAAAAGCAACATTTTTCTTCTGCATAGTAAAGTTTAAAAGTTGTATTAAGTCAATGTTCAGTTGTCAACTTTTGAAAGAACAACCATAACGTTTTGTTCACAGTTACGAACAACCTCCACTCCAGAGGTGTTTGTAACTCTGAGGTTCTACTGTATGTATATGTACATACAGCAGCTAACACAATGAGGTCCCTGTCTCAGTTCAGGTCTTTAGGCTGTTTCACAAATAAAAATAAGCAGCACTTATCTCTTAAAGTTGTTGTGAGGCAAACTTTATTAATGTTCATAAGCTACTTTGAGCCATGTGGATGAAAGGTGCCACAGAAGAGCATACTACTTTTCAATTTGGGTAAACTTTTGCTACAACCCCTTGCTTTGGCATATCAAATAAACACTCTGTTTTGTTATTACAGCTGTGCAATGGAAGCAATAGAAGGTGGTAATGGTTTCTTACTTCAGGGACCCGCACAGATTATTCCCCTCACTAGATTAAATGAATATAATGTCTTATATCATTACACAGCGCAAAAGACAGTGCAGGAACCGGCAGAGAGCTTTGCCTCACAGCTCATTGTGGAAATAAATGTATGACACTTTATTAAAGTAGATGTCTCTTTGCAAAAAAAACTAAAAAATGAGGAAAGTTCTAGAGATACCAGTAAATTAAAATAAACCATTTCCTGATCATTTATCGACTCTGACCAGTATGTGAGCACAATTAAGTTAATGGTCCTTGTGCAGCACAAGGCTGATGTATCACTCAAATTCCATGGAAGCTCTCAAAACAGAGATTAAGTGTTGAAGTGGCCTTGTTATGGCTCTGTATAAAGTGGTAAATTTCACCTTACCTGAGCAGAGGATGAATTCTCCAGATGAGCTATTTGTTATGAATTATTTGCTCATCTTTAATTTTTTTTTCTCTGCCTTGCTCCTCTGCTCTTGTTATTTGTGCACTGAAGTAACATGTGAAAAGCTTCTCTCGCTAGCTCTCTGGCCTACTTGGAAGCACCAGATATCTCCTGGGAAAGCCTGTTAACTTCTGTGCCTTTTGAGATTCATCCATCACTACATACATACAAAACACACATATCAACAAAGGGTACATCCACCTAAGCATTTGTGTGATGACCAGGAGAGTGCCAGCTTTCTAAGGATTGTGAAAATACATGCTCAAGTTAAAACTATATTTATTTTAAATATATAAATGATGCCAGGCCACAATTAACATCAGGAAAAGCTGATGCGCACTGTAAAGAAACAAAATATTAAAAAGTAGGTTTTAGTCTATACTTGAGGAGGCTTTGGTTGCAGTCTCTAGGTGCTACCATAACACAAATAATAAAAATAACGTCAGAAAGAATTGTAGCTAGGGAAAAATCCTATTAGAATTGGAAGGGGAATAAACCCCACTAAACAAAGTGTAGCAATAACTGGAGATGGCAGGTGGTTTTATAATTTTCTTTAAAAGTGAGAACAGTCTCATTGCAATGGGGTTTAGAAGGTGGTGGTAGCACAGATTGGAGCAGTCCTGTCCATATTAAAGCAAAGCCAAAGAATATATAAAATTGACGTGTAGATACACTTTATGAAGGAAACCAATTATTCTGACTAAAATGCATTTTTAATTCTCAGTTTTAAAGCAGCTCATTTTTAAATGATTTGTTTAAATAATTGTTTATCTGGATGTGTTAGCTAATGATTCGCTGAGCCTGTCATGGGGTCCACTCACTGCTAGGGTGCCTCCTCCTGGTTGCTCTGGGGATTAGCGCTCCGCAGGTCCAATGCTCCCTTTAATCAGTTCCTCTCCTAGTGGTGTGTCTCTTTCTCTGGTACTCGGGGTGCTCCTTCGTGACTCAGCCTCCAGGTCCCTATAGTCCTCCATTCCAGTGGTATTAAAGTCCCTCCATACAAAATGACCACCCCATCACAGAGCCCCCTTAAGGAAAAAAAAAAAAAAAGCTTATACAGTAGATGCTTGTGAGTAGCAATATATCAGTGCCCTTTGCTATCTTGCTACTAAGTGACTGTTACTGTTCTGGGGAGTGTTGACAATTCACAGTGTTCCCAGGGAAATATTGCTTGTAAGCAGCGGTTAGTCTTACAAGGTGTTGCTGCAAACAAGTGTCTATTGTACTGTACTTTTTCATCATGTGAAACTCAATTTAACAGAGAGGTTGTATCATGGAGTTCAGATACAATGGACCAAATTTTAATCTCAATTTAACTTTATGATTATGCTATGCTATATATTGACTTTGGTGAAGCTACGCTATACTTACACTAGTGCAGATCAGAATCTGGGCAAAGGAATTTGTTGTGTTGAACTGAACTGGCATCATGCAGAGCCATGGATGTCCATCCGTTCCTAAGAGTGAATGAACAATTATCAGTTCTCCTGAGTACAGTGAAATGATGCTAGGATGTCTGCACAACACTGACAAGGAGAAGATGAGAAAACAGGGAAGGGAGATAATCATAGGAGAAAAAAAGCTAAGTGCTACTGACCATTTTCCTTAGCGCTGATCCAGCAAGACACCAAGAAACATGGGGTATTTTGCTTTGCTAGTAGATTTCCCCCTCCTGCCCCCTAAATAATTAACATCCTTGAGCCAAAGCTTTTACTAGCTTTGTCAGTGAAAGATACCAAGTGACAAAATACTTCATGGTCAGCACTGTCACTCTTTGTATTATTAACATAGGGAAAACACATCATAAAATGCCGTTTAAAAGGTGCAATAAATAGCACCCAAGAGCCATGTTTGACATGTAATCTGTCTTGACAGGCAGTGGGCCCACTTCGCTGGCCTATTAACCCAGCCCATGGGCAAAGCACATCTCTTTGCCACAGCTAATCTTTGCAGCACTTCCCTGTCAGAGTGGAACTCCATTTCAAACAGCTGAAAAGGTCAGAGAATATCCCCCTCCACTTTCACATTGAATTCAAGTCAGTTCACATCTGGGCATGAAAAGCACTGCAATTCGCTATAGAAATCTTGCAAGCTTTTCCCCTCTGGTGATTTTAATTACCTTTTTCTACAGATATGTGTATGAAATTGCCATTGCAAGGCCTCATACAGTGTTGCCTTGCACTTTGTGTAGACACTTACACCTGTGCAAATGCCAAGTACCTGTAGAATGCTACCATATGAGAAAAGCACTTTTACACCCACTTTGCACTGATACAAATGACTAAGCAAGGTAAGAGCAACAGTGAATAGGACCCTCAGAGTATACTCCTGCAGCCGTTACACCTGAGAGTAGTTTCACTGAAGTATAGACAGACAGGAGAGTAAGGACAGCAGATTCAGGCCCACTTAGGTGGCAGGGTGGGCATATCATGTAGTAGACTATAGTAGGAAAAACTCTGTTGATTGTCGTCCATGGCTGAATATCAGCTCTCTGGTGCTTCTCCATGGATGCCAGACAAAGGCAGAATGTGCAGCAGCTGTTTAAGTATTGGATTGAAGGGCCAAGGACTTTATGACCTCTTGCGGATAAGAAAGGAGGGGGGAATCACATTTCAGGTGGGCCATTAAATGAGGACCATCCATAAGTTAGTATTTTTTATTACAACTGGGGAGTTTTATAATGATAAAATGTTGCAAACTAAATTCACTTTAATTTTCACATTAAAACTTCATGGAGCAGCTGGGTGAATTGAAGAGTCCTTTAGGCCCTGAAATGAAGCCACTAGTAGCAGAGGGTAGAAGTATGGACTTCTAATATTGAGATTTTCTCCTAAGTCACTTCCTCTTTAGTAGAAAGCTATATGGCCCTAAAGTTTTGTGGGGGGGGGGGTTCATTTTTTTAAAGTGTTTATTTTGTTCCTGGCTGGATATTTAGCTGTAAATGTTGGAATTGTTCAAGAGAACAAGGTACTTTGAAACTACAGAATTACAAGTGGGTCACACTCCAAGATACTTGCTTTTTGTAGGTAAACCAGTAAAAGTCAGGTTGGAGTCAACAGAAAGACTTCCTACCTCTTAAAAAGTGAGCTAGGCCATTTATTCCTACTAGGGCTGGTCAAACAATCCATCCCATCAGCCTACCCACCCTCAGAAGATAAGCCGATCTGGGGACCTTTAGATCACTATTTTCTAGCTGCTATGGCTTTTGCTATCACCTGACCAACACCAGTCTCCTCCTTGATTTGCATTGCTGTTTTCCAGCTCATCATTTCTTCCTAGCAAGGCTTATGAATAGGATTGCCAATTTTCTAATTGCAGAAAACCGAACACCTTTGCCCCACCCCTCCCCATCCCTTCTCCAAGGCCCCGCCCCAGTTCACTCCATTCCCCCTCCCTCGGTCACTCACTCTCTCCCACCCTTGCTCACTTTCACCAGGTTAGGGCAGGAGGTTGGGGTCCAGGAGGGGGTGAGGGCTCTAGAGTGGGGCCAGGGATGAGGGGGTTGGGCTGCAGGAGGGGGCTCCAGGCTGGAGCAGGGGGTTGGGATGAAGGAGGGGGTATGGTCTCTGGGCTGGGGGTGTGGATGGGGGCTCTGGGCTGAGGCAGGGGTTGGGGTCTCCGGGAGGGAGTTTGGGTGCAGGAAAGGGTGAGTAGTGCAGGCTCCAGGCAGCGCTTACCTCAGGCAGCTCCCGGAAGTGGAATCATGTCTTTCTCCTAGGTGGAGACATGGCCAGGGAGGTGCCGCGTTGCTGCCCCCACCCACTGGCATCGCCCCCGCAGCTCCCATTGGCCGCTCGGGGGCAGCATGCGGAGCCCCCATGGCCACCCCCCACCTAGAAACCAGACATGTTGCCACTTCCGGAAGCCGCAAGGAGCCAGGCAGGGGAACCTGACAGCCCCACTGTGCCACAGCCAGACTTTTAACAGCTGCCAGGGTCCCTTTTTGACTGGGTGTTCCTGTCGAAAACCAGACACCTGGCAACCCTACTCATGAAGCCTCTCATCTGTTCCCTGCAACACCATATTGGCAAGTGACCATCTGGTCGCAAAACCATTTATGTGGCCCTGTGCTATGGACAGGTTAGAGGCAAAAAGACATCCTTTAATAATTGGAAATCAAATCTTACTGAGGAAAATAGAAAGGAGCATAAACTCTGGCAAATCAAATGTAAAAGTTTAATTAGGCTGGCCAAAAAAGAAATTGAAGAGCAACTAACAAAATACACAAAAACTAACAGCAAACATTTTTTAAGTACATCAGAAGCAGGAAACTTGCCAAACAAACAGTGGGGCCATTGGACAACTGAGGTGCTAAAGGAACACTCAAGGAAGACAAGGCTATTGCTGAGAAACTAAATTAATTCTTTGCATCAGTCTTCACTGCAGAGGATGGGAAAGAGATTCCCACACCTGAGCCATTCTTTTCCAGTGACAAATCTGAGAAACTGTCCCAGATGGAGGTGTCAAAACAGGTGGTTTTGGAAAAATTGATAAATTAAACAGTAATAATTCAACAGGACCCAATGGTATTCACCCAAAAGTTCTGAAGGAACTCAAATATGAAATTGTGGATTACCACTTGTGGTATGTAACCTATGACTTAAATCAGCCTCTGTACCATGACTGCAGGATAGCTAATGTAATGCCAATTTTTTTAAAAGGCTCCAGAGGTAATCCTGGCAATTACAGGCCGGTAAGCCTAACTTCAGTCCCAGGCAAACTGATTGAAACTATAGTAAAGTACAGAATTATCAGACACATACATAAACACGATATGTTAGGGAAGAGTCCACACGGCTTTTGTATAGGGAAATCATGCCTCACCAATCTATTAAAATTATTTGAGGGTGACAACAAGCAGGTGGACAAGGGTGAGCCAGTTGATATATTGTTCTTGGACTTTCAGAAGGCCTTTGGCAAGGTCCCAGACCAAAGGCTCTTAAGCAAAGTAAGAAATCATGGCATAAGAGGGAAGGTCCACTCTCATGAATCAGTAACTTGTTAAAAGATAGGGAACAAAGATAAGGAATAAATAGTCAGTCTTCAGAATGGAAATAGGCAAAAAATCAGGGTCCCCCAAGGATCTGTACTCGGACCAGTACTGTTTAACATATTCATAAATGTTCTAGAAAAAGGGGTACAGTGAGGTGGCAAAATTTGCAGATGATTACTCAAGTCCAAAAGCTGACTGCAAAGAGTTACAAAGGGATCTCACCAAACTGGGTGACTGGGCAACAAAATGGCAGATGAAATACAATGTTGATAAATGCAAAGTAATGCACAGTGGAAAACATAATCCCAGCTATATATACAAAATAATAGGGTCTAAATTAGCTGTTATCACTCAAGAAAGAGATCTTGGAGTCATTGTGGCTAGTTCCCCTGAAAACATCCTCTAGATGTGCAGTGCCAGTCAAAAAAGCTAACAAAATGTTAGGAAACATTAGGAAAGGGATAGATAATAAGACAGAAAATATCACAATGCCACTATATAAATCCCTGGTACACCCACATCTTGAATACTGTGTACAGTTCTGGTCATCCCAACTCAAAAAAAGATACATTAGAATTGGAAAAGGTACAGAGAGGGCAACAAAAATTATTAGGGGTATGGAACAGCTTCTATATAAGGAGGCATTAAAAAGAGTAGGGCTGCTTATCTTTGAAAAGAGATGACCAAGGCGGGGTGGAATATGATAGAGCATATAAAATAATGAATGGTGTGGAGAAAGTGAATAAGGAAGTTTTATTTACCCCCTTAACATAACACAAGAACCAGGGGTCACCCAATGAAATTAATAGGCAGCAGGTTTAAAACAAACATAAGGAAGTACTTCTTCACACAACACAGTCACCCTGTGGGAACTCATTGCCAGGGGATATTGTGAAGGCCAAAAATATAAAGAAAATAGGGTGACCAGATGTCCCGATTTTATAGGGACAGTCCCGATTTTTGGGTCTTTTTCTTATATAGGTTCCTATTACCCCCCCCCCTCGTCCCGATTTTTCACATTTACTGTCTGGTCACCCTAAAAGAAAACTCCCAGAGAAGTTCAACAAGAAATAGTCTCTCATGGTAGATGTAAGCAATATTGGATCCCCAAAAAGAATTAGATATGTTTATAGGTTCATCAATGGCTATTAGCCAAGATGGTCAGGGATGCAGTTCCATAATCTGGATGTCTCTAAACCTTTGACTGCCAGATGCTGGGTCTGGACGACAGGGGGTGGCTCACTCAATAATTACCCTGTTCTGTTCATTCCCTCTAAAGCACCTGGCACTGGCCATTGTCAGAAAACAGGATACTGGGCTGAAAGGACCATGGGTCCAACCAAGCAAGGCCATTCTTATGTTCTTATATAACAGAGGTGATTCCATAAAGTAGTTGTCTTGGGAACTGCTTTCTCAACTTTAGTATTTGTTCACACTTTGCTCCATGTTTTGAAGCTGGAACATATCCAAGGGAACTTTCCAAGTCTCCTTGCACTCAGGGACTTAAGGTGATTTACAGATCTGAGTCAATTACATCCTATAGGAGCATTTGAGGCAGTCTTTGATCTCATTCTATTCAGTGAGGAGAAAAACAGTCTAGAAGAGGATCTTGATAAATGGATAGATGTATTGGAGAGTCATGGGCTCAAAAGAAGCAGAGGAAAAACAGAGTATATGGTGGGTAATTTCAATAATGTGACCACTGAGGAATTATCCTTGAAACAAGATGGGCAGACAATACCAAAAACAAAATGTTTCAATATCTAGGTTCCAGAATACAGGAAAATGGAGGGCAAAATAAAAGCTAAGATAATAAATGACTGGCTCAAATGGAGAGAGATAAGTGGGGTAGTATGTGTCAGGAAGATACAAGTAAGATTAAAAGGGAAAGTCTATAAAATGGTGGTTCATCCAGTATTCGTGTGTGGTGCTCAGTGCTGGGCAAGAAAGAAGAAACATGAAAAAATTATCTATTCCACTGAAATGCGAAAGATTAGATGGATGTGTGGTATAAGCAGAAAGACCACATGAGGAATGTGTATGTTAGTGACATGGTCAAAGTAAAACCAATAAGTGAAAAAAGGAGGGAGTGCATGCTCAGATTCAAATCTGACAACTACGTGGGTAAAACAGTCCAACAAATCAAGACTGAAGGCAAAAGACAGAGAAGCTGACCCAGGTAGTGGTGGTGGGATGTCATAAAGGAAGAAATGTTAGTATGCGATGTGATAGAGTATATGGTATTGATCAGAGCACTTCAGAGGGAGAGGACTCAGAGTGGACCCAACACAAGGAACAAGAATAGCTTTTGAAGCAGTATTAAAGTTGGCACTTCCCCTCCATGTTTCATAAACCCAACTCCCCATTTAAGGAGCAAGGGGGAGATTCCAAGGGGATCAGTTGTCAGGCTGAATTCCTGCCATTGTAACCATTCTTTCATGAGGCCAAAGGGGGCAGATAGCCTAATATACAGTCAGAGGCCTGATAGTTTGGGAAGACCAATCCAATTCTTCATGTTGGTAGGAGAAGAAATCATTATATCCTCCAGGGAATAATGCCAGAATAATGCCATGGTAACTCACAAAGAGAATTTTCGTAGTTTCCATTTCCCTATGTTGGATAATATCACACAGAGGATCATCTAGACCACTATTATTACTGTTTTCCTTTATCTCCTCCCAGAGAAAGAATCATAGAATATTAGGGTTGGAAGAGACCTCTGGAGGTCATCTAGTCCAATCCCCTGCTCAAAGCAGGACCAACACTAACTAAATGAGCCCAGCCAAGGCTCTGTCAAGCCGGCCCTAAAAACCTCTAAGGATGGAGATTCCACCACCTCCCTAGGTAACCCATTCCAGTGCTTCACCACCCTCCTAGTGAAAAAGTTTTTCCTAATATCCAACCTAGACCCCCCCACACTGCAACTTGACACCATTGCTTCTTGTTCTGTTATCTGCCACCACTGAGAACAGCCTAGCTCCATCCTCTTTGGAACCCTCCTTCAGGTAGCTGAAGGCTGCTATCAAATGCCCCCAACTCTTCTCTTCTGCAGACTAAATAACCCCAGTTCCCTCAGCCTTTCCTCATAAGTCATATGCCCCAGCCCCCTAATCATTTTCGTTGCCCTCCGCTGGAATCTCTCCAATTTGTTCACATCCCTTCTGTAGTGGGGGGCCAAAACTGGACGCAATACTCCAGATATGGCCTCACCAATGCCGAATAGAAGGGAATAATCACTTCCCTCAATCTGTTGGCAATGATCCTACTAATACAGCCCAATATGCCATTAGCCTTCTTGGCAACAAGGGCACACTGCTGACTCATATCCAGCTTCTCATCCACTGTAATCCCCGGGTCCTTTTCTGCAGAACTGCTGCTTAGCCTGTCGGTCCCCAGCCTGTAGTGGTGAATGGGATTCTTCCCTCCTAAGTGCAAGACTAATCCTGCACCTTTGCCCCACTTCTCTTGATATATAGATCAACATGAAAATTTCTCTGTCTTGTGGTAACTTATTCAGTCACTATCCACTGTACAGGCTGATCCAGAGCTCCTAGAAGTCAATAGAAAGACTCCCATTCATTTCAATGGGCTTTGTATCAGGTCCTATTGCATTTCCTTCAGCAACCATGATGCATAAAGTAAGTTAAATTGTAGGCAATTACTCATTAAACACGATTCCTGAGAAATAGAACCCATTTAAGGAATACAGTGCCCATTGAAAGAAGACCACCAGAGCAGTTCAACAAGAAATAGTCACTCATGGTAGATGTGACCAATATTGGAACCCCATGCAGCATATTTGGGGGCCTTGTATAAATTTTTTGAATCTTTATGTATGACTGTGTTCTACTCCATGTGGGGAGGGGTTACCACTGCTCTTCCAGGAACTAAAAACTGAAAGGGTGAGTCACTGAGTCTAAACAACTGTAGAGAGGTACTACAGCCTGGAATGGTTTGCATAGAGTGGTTCAAAATGGGTTTTCCAGAGACAAGGAGACAAAGAAAGGGCTTTTGGTATAAAAGGATGAGCTTGAACTGACTCAGGGCCTTCTCTCTGATCCAGCAAACATCCAGGGACCGTCTGTCCAAGGGGAAGCGCATCCCTGTAAGAAGGGTGGGAAAGACTTTGGCTAACCGGGTCTCCATAAGACTGATGGATGATTCCTGGTATGTTTAGTGGGTGTTTAAATCTATTTACTGTTTTTATTATGTTTTCTCTTAAATGCTTTTACCTTAAGAATAAATGTGCTTGCTTAGAAAGAGCTACATGGTAACTTGTAACTTCTGTCAATACACTGTTCATAGCCCCTGGAAAGAAGGCAAAGCACAGGTGCTGGCCTGTTTAGGCACTCTGCAGTGCTGGGTATATCACAGTGTAAGGGAGGGACCCTGTGCAGTCTTAAATCACCGGTCAGGAGGGAGTGAGATACAGATTTTCACCCAACAGAGGTGATGACTGGGAGCCAAATACCTTAAGAGGGTCCCTTCAAGGGACCATTCAGAGGGAATACAGGTGCAGTTACCCTGAAACTATGACAGTACATCTTGAATGGTCCCTTGAAATATGTGTTAGCTATTTTTGCTAAACAATCTCTTCCACTTTATATTTAGCTGTGAACAAGTAAGTTTCCCAGGCCTGAAGAAGAACTCTGTGTAAGCTCAAAAGCTTGTCTCTCTCATCAACAGAAGTTGGTCCAATAAATGATATTACCTCATCCACCTTGTCTATCTAATAGCCTGGGACTGACATGGCTACAACAACACTGCATACAGTACAGCCCTGTCATTGTGATCCTATCAACTTGCCAGAACATGCTGGTAACATATTGGTTATAAACAGTGCAATTATCTGTTGCCATGACTGTAATGAGGCCACAATACAATAGTTAATGAAAGTTACTGTGTCATTACAATCACTGCCGATGGCATTACTATGCATTATTTATCACTTTATTACTGCATTATGATTCCACGCTAACCCAACATAACACACAGTTTTGACTGAGTAAGGACTTCAGAACTGGCTCCAAAGCAATTAACTTTGTCATTGTATATAGGCATACACCATTGTAGGGAAGAGTTCTCTCTCAGATTCACCCAGTATATCACAGTTTAAGTATTCTGTTCTCCGTGCACACATAGCACTCATGCTGACATGGGAAAAAGGAGCTTTGTTCATGTAGAGAGAGGGGAATATAAGAGTCAAGATCTACTGTGCAGTTCTGAGAGGAGATTTTTGCACCCTTTTTTTTTTTTTTTTAAATATGTATAATTTAACTCTACTTCTCTTCCGATCCTCTCTATAAATCATTTAGCTGGTCTCAAAGCCTCCAAAAGAAATAACGAGATATGTGTATGCTACAGTTGCTTTATTGATGTGCACAATATAGGCCCAGTTCTGTTTCTGATTCTGTTGCTGATTGCAGAGAGTGCCTATGGAATGGGGGCCTATGAATATTTGTTTCTTAGGTCTTAAAGTTAGATTTTGGCATTCTCTGTTGGTGTAAACTGGTGCAGCTCCCCTGAAGTCGATGGACCTGCAACCATTCACAGCAACAGAGAATTTGGCCCCATGTGTTCTCCACATATATATATTTGTTCCAGATGATCACACACTGCACTCTTCATCTATACATGTGTATTTACAGCAAATATTGCATAAAAGAATGATAGGTCCCAAACCAGAACCCTGAGTCAAATATCCCTGAATTTCAATGAAGCTTGGATTTGGACCCCAAGTTTGTAGGTGCCCCATCTCATTAAAGGGTTAAATCAAAACATGGTAGCAAGCCTTTCCAAACTTTTTATGCTGAGACTCCTTTTCCTAAGAATGTTGCAGGGAAATCAGATCTATCTTGCATTTGGATTAAAAGTTTCCTATAAACTTTCCTCCCCTAAGAGCAGTCTACCCTAATTAAAAATTATCACCTCTCCCCACCATGCCGCAAGGGAAATGAAAGCAGAATTGTTCATGAACAGGTGCGATACTGTGTGATAGCTCTACACATTCACATTAAAAATCACATGAATCATTTCCAGATCCCTGGATCGTTTCAGGCTATTTGCTGAGGCTCAATATTTATGCCTTTCTGCAGATGCATTTCCAAAGAATTAACATACTGCAGCCATAGCCCGCTCCACCAGTGATTGCTTTTCTGTTTAGTTTCTATAAATGAAATTTATTAAAACCATTACGTGCACAGTGATGCCACAATATCCAGAGCAAAGTTACTAAATCTAAAAGAGCTTTTATTTAATCAGGAGATAGCTAACAGATGTAATGACTGGAGGATGAGGCGGAACCTTGTTTTACATTCACTCCCTGACAATGTGGTTATATCACTTTCATTAATGTGGATTCCATATTTCCCTGCATCTATTACTTTAAATAAAAAGCAATCATTTCTAAAAATGTCCCATTTATTGCATCGGAGCTTTTGGTTCTTATGTGCCCAACAGAAATCAATTTCTTTCCTGTCTTCAGACATCCCACCCCAGTCATTTTTTTTAAATGAGTAGTTCCACCTCCCCATCCATCTTGTCTGCATGTAGAAGGGATAACCTGCAGTTGAATTACAGAAAGCTTATTCTCCCAGTGGGATCTGAGATAAGATAGACTGCATTAACCCTAAGATTAATTTCTCAGTCAGAAATTCCCCCCTCCTCTTTTAAGAAGATCACAGGAACCAGGCTGGATATTGGTAAGAGATCTATTGAGTACACTTTCATCACCAGCTTTCAGTAAGAGGGAAACAGTAACAGTAATAAGCTCACAGATGACTGAAATGCCACGGGTGGCTGGGAGAGATTTCCAAGTACGTCAGCATTTCAATCTCGATATATGATATAACATAGACCATGACTGTCATGACTCTTGCAGATTCTTTGTCCACATAAAATTGGTTCTTGATGGGAATTCTAATCAAGATGTCAGAATCGGTGATCCGTTTCATACACTTGGTCCCCTAAAAGCATTCATTACATCAGAAAACAAAATGATTTATTATTCTTCAGAGGTTTAGATTTCATTTTAATGTTAAGGCTATATGAAGCCTTTGTTTATATCTATGTACTTTCCACTTACCATCATGTACTTACCATCCAGCACAGAGCAGCCCTGTGGGATAAGGGGACCAACTAAAGACATATAAACATCATAAAAAAAAAAAAAAACACTTTGCATCATCTTGCCTGTCTTCAAAAGATCTTTAAGTGCTTTACATTCATTCATTAATGCAATATCACTCGTATCAGGTAGGTTATTCATTATTCCAATTAGACAGATGGGTAAACAGACACAAAGAGCTGAAGGCCCTGATCCTTCAAATGCAAAGAGCTCTCCATGGATAGACTTCTCGGCCCACATGGAGCCCCACTGAAGTCAAAGCCTACATGGAGATCAAGACTTAAATGACTTCCCCAAAGTCACACATTAAGATCAGTACTGGAGCCAGGAATTAATCCCAGTAGCCGACTCCTCTGACCATCAGACAATATCTCTCCCACAAGCCACGTGCATTGTTTTCTCTCTCTCACTAGCCTGATGTGATGAACGCAGCACCACTGCTCTGTTAGAATGAGAGTAGCAAGAACATACGAGTGGACTGGATCAACTTCTCAGTGCTCCTTCCCTAGGCCAGCATCTTTGAGAAATCTCAAGGTAGGTCTGTAAGCGACAGACAGCCCCCCAACCTGAAGCAAATACTCACCAGCAACTACACACCACACAACAAAAACACAAACCCAGGAACCAATCCCTGCAGCAAACCCCGTTGCCAACTCCGTCCACATATCTATTCAAGGGATACCATCATAGGACCTAACCACAACAGCCACACCATCAGGGGCTCATTCACCTGCACAGCTACCAATGTGATATATGCCATCATGTGTCAGCAATGCCCTTCTGCCATGTACATGGGCCAAATCAAACAGTCTCTATGCAAAAGAATAAATGGACACAAATCAGACATCAAGAATTGTAACATTCAAAAAACAGTAGGAGAACACTTCAATCTCCCTGGACACTCAATAACAGACTTAAAAGTGGCCATTCTTCACCAAAATACTTCAAAAACCAACTCCAATGAGAAACTGCAGAACTCGAATTAATTTGCAAACTGAACACCATCAAATTAGGCCTGAATAAAGACTGGGAGTTGATGGGTCACTACTAAAAGTAATTTTCCCCTCTGCTGATTCTCACACCTTCTTGTCAATTGTTGGAAATGGGCGACGTCCACCTTGATTGCATTGGCCTCATTAGCACTAGAAAAGTAATTTTCCTCCTTTGATATTCACCCATTCTTGTCAACTGTTGAGACTAGGCCACTTCCACCTTAATTGAATTAGCCTCGTTAGCACTGACCCCCCCCCCCACTTGGTAAGGCAACTCCCATCTTTTCATGTGCTGTAATATTTATACTGCTTTCTGTGTTTTTCACTCCATGCATCTGATGAAGTGGGTTTTAGCCCACGAAGCTTATGCCCAAATAAATTTGTTAGTCTCTAAGATGCCACAAGGACTCCTCGTTGTTTTTGCTTATACAGACTAACATGGCAACCACTCTGACTCCTTTGCAAGGTACCCTTGACTTGTATTTTTGTTTAAGTTTAAAATCAGTCATGTAATTGTGGCATAGCAGTCAAGTACCTTGGGAGGCTGCATGGGTTGCTTCCTTTCCCATCTTCCCTGCAGGGTTCAGTTTACAGGTTTGGGCCAAAAGACATGAACCAGAGAAGCAGCAGCAGCTGCTGCTAAGAACCATTAACAAGCATCTCAAGCTGCAACAGGTTATCCTATCAAGGTAAGGGGAAATTGAATACTTCAGGTAAAGAGGAAAAGAGAAGTCAGTGAGGAGCAAGGGAGCTAGTTAGTAAGTGCCAACTATTCAGGGTGTTAATGTTGTGTGTTTTGGTTGGTTGGTTGGTTATTGTTGTTCTGTTCCTTTTCCCCTGAACTGGGGAGGGCAAAATAAATACAGGGACTTTAATTCTCACCAAATTATCTGGAGCACCAATGTGATATTTACAAGCCAGCCTGCCCGTTCAGGCCTTCTGGAAATAACAAAGAACATAAATCTACCTAGAGGATTTTTAGTGAACTCATCAGCAATGGGGGTACAAAGGGGCCATAACTGGGAGGAGAATTGAGGCCAGATTCTCTAATGTCCCAGTCCAATGCCATGTAGTTGCAGCATTGCTGAAAGTTTAGCTTTATAGTGGGGGGGGGGGGAGTATGAAGTGGGAGAATTCTATAATTTTATTCCTCCAAAGAAGATAAATATAATTTGCTGGAGGGATTTTCACTGCCACCACTTGTATATGCTTTTAAAGTTAATACAAATATAAGTGACTCCTCTCTTATTTGTTCTTTTTCAGTGTTTTGGTTGTCAGCATTTAGATTTCAGATTTTTCTATTTGCTTTTTGCTGCACAAAGCAAAGATCACTTAGAAGAACATTAATAACCAGAAGCAGTTAATGCAAAATAAATAATCCCACACATTTATAAGACATGCAGTAAGGATGACAGTCTGTTTTATGTAGTTCCAGTGAGATTCATTCATTTCCCTCCAGAAGTATGAGGCTGTAAAAGGCCCATTTTACTCTTGGTGATGCCTTATCAATGGTTAGAATATGAAGAATGTTGTCCTCGTGATATTATTGGGAACCTCAGATTTTATTCAATAAATTAGGGAAACAAAATGCAAAGGTAAAGACCATCAATGGAAAGGATGAGGATAATGGACTTTACCCCATTTTCAGATCATGAGTTTGAATTCAACTCAAAGCCTTACATGAAATAGCTTTGGCAGGCAGTCCCTGGTAATACATATGTTCTCACCATTCAAAGTCTGACATGCAGTACTTGGCAGTCTCTGCATGGCAATGGACAAGGAATAAATTAGAATGGAGGCTAAATGACCCAATATCAGTTAATAAATTTGGTCCCTCCACATGTGGTTTAAGGTTACTGGCAGAAGTCTGTGTCTGAATGTTGAAGCTGCATACAATCTATTGTGCATATTATTTTTACATAAATACATACACAAATATATACATTATACACACACAGAGAGCTTGGTGTGTATATTATACAGATACTTGTATTCCCTTCCCCCATAAAAAGTCAATCAAATACTAATGTTTAAATCCTCTCTATTTGCATCAACAATAGACATATGACAAACCACTAACTAACTCATTAGTGATCAGCATACTATTTAAAAACAAAACCAAAAGATCCTATTACAAATGCCTGTTTTACTAAACCTCCCCCCTCCCAGCCCCCAGCTTTGAGTCAAGCTGCGAAAGACCCATTTTACAACATGTCAGAAATCATGTTATCCAGCTTCCATGGATAAACTACAGAGCAAGTGTGTATTTAAATGAGATGGTGAGTTGCCTGGTTACTTTGCATTTGAGAGTATTTTTATTAAAAAAGCATAAAAAGAGGGAGCTTTTCACTCATTCAGAAGAGAGGGATTATAGGTAAACACCCATAAATGGGAATAAGCTGAATAGCAGGGGAAAGGGGGGAATTCCAACTAGACCTCAGGATCTGCTGGAAAGAACAGTGTGACATGAAGAAGTCTGGTTCTAGCTGTGGGCTCCAAAATGCTATTGTGGGGAATTATAGTTAAGGTTGAGACAAGCTTACTTTTAACAGCCCATTTTACTTGAAGCGTCTTGACAATTGCGGAGCCTCTTGGAGACTCAGAGTGGGGTTAGTGTTGCAGATTTGAGGTCATTGTTACAGGGGGGGTCTGAGATACAACAATCACCTGCACCAGAAAAATAAAATCATGTGATGTCAAATTTTTTGGGACAGCAATATTTTAAAATTTATTTGGGTGAATCTACCAATGGGGCTCAAGCCAAGCTGATGAGCCAGAAAAAAATCTGTTTTACCTTAACTCTTTATTTCCTGTTTGGCAGTGCCTTATTGGCAGGACTATAGCTCTACTAACACTTCCACATATTTTTCAGTGACACAAAAATGATGAAGATTAAATTGCCCTCTTGCCTGCTAGTCCAAAACATTTATCATTTCCAGCTCTTATATTAAACAGTATTACTATATGGCCCAATCTAACTTCCATCAAAGCCAATTCCAATTAACTGCTTTGGAAGGAATCAGACCTAAAGGGATGGAACATGAAGTTCTTAATTATGCCAATTTCCCATTAAGTCAATTAGTAATGTGCATGTATGTGCTGCTGAATCAAGCATGCTTTTCAACAAAATACTTTTTTCAAAGCAAGAATATGTACAACTTCTGCTTGTGATCACTTGTGCTATTTTAAATTTATATATATATATGCAGAACCATCCATGTTAACAATGAATAAGCCACAAACCCAGATTTCATATTTACATATTAATTTAGGAACTGATTCTGTAGCCACTCCAGGAATGAAATTCTGCCCCAAGTCATACATAAGGAACTCCCTCCGACCTATGCAGAATTCCCATTGGAATCAATGGGAGTTCTGTGCATGTAACAATTGCATAATTAGACCCACAGAATGGAAATTTAAACCAAATCAAGGAAAAAAATTCTCTTCTAAATTGTTTTGCCATATGTGTTTGTGCCAACTTCTATTACCCTTCCACAGAGAATCATCAAGAATTGACTGATTGTTGGCAACTCTGATCGCTGCGCTCAGCATTAATTGCATGCTGCTCCTTCCTCACAATATAATTTCTGAAATGGGTTTCCAGGAAAGAAGCAAAAGATTGCATAGCTTCTAGTTACAAGTAATGATTGTCTTCTTGATGATTTTGACACAGATAAGGGTTTTTCCAGCCCCAATGGGAATCAAACAGATTGACTCTAATAGGTTTGAATGTACAATGATTATCTCATTTATAATACATTCTACCCAATCCTCAATTATTTAGATATGGGTCAAGATCAAGAGAACACATCAAAACAAATCCTGCACCTGTAAGAGAATTTAGATGTTAATTAAACGAGAAACAGATCAAAGGAGTCTCCATACAGAAGATATAAGAGGAACATATTAAAATTCAGGACAGTCGGGACATCACCACTCTGGATAATGCTATCCCAAGTCATATCAGCTGCTTACACAATCACTGTTCCTTTTTACTTTATGAAGCAGCATTAAATCAAGTAATAAATCATGATTCATGATTCATTACCTGCCATAGACCAATGACATTTGACCCACAAGAAAAGATTAATATGTGTAGATAAACTATATGTTGGTAAGTGCATCCTATGCAGAAAAGTTAAAACATTAATTAATCATGGCATACATAACACATGACATGTCAAGAGCCTGAGATTCATATGCTAGGAAGCTTAAATAATATCAGTCTAGTCCTCAGGGTGGTTCAACAGGTTAGAGAGGTGGAAGTCAGAGTTGATTGACTTTATTATTGCCTCATTCTAGCACTGCTGTCAGTTGGCGGCTGAGTAAGCACTTCCACTGTAAGCATCTATTTGCAAGCTCATAGAGCCCAATATTAGAAGATGCTGAATACTGAACTGAACTCAGAACTGATTTGGATCTGGCCCCTAGAAGACTTCAAAAATTACCCTTGAGATACAATTTTTATTCTAGTCAGCCCTCAGATACATTTTTTTTTTTTTGGCGGGGGAATAATGGGCTAAAATTCGTTTTGGCCATTCATGTCAGAGAATGGAAAAACAGTATTTTCACTGATTGTTTTCAGATGTTTTGGTGCTCAGAATTCTAACAATGGCACAAGCCAGGTCAATGTACCATGGCCAGAAAATTCTGAATTGTGGTTTACACCACTAATCAGCTTTTGGCCATATTGCTTACATGCATACACAAGTGCCACAAACTCCACTGAATCATAGAATATCAGGATTGGAAGGGACCTCAGGAGGTCATCTAGTACAACCCCCTGCTCAAAGCAGGACTAATCCTCAACTAAATCATCCCAGCCAGGGCTTCGTCAAGCCTGACCTTAAAAACCTCTAAGGAAGGAGATTCCACCACCTCCCTAGGTAACCCATTCCAGTGCTTCACCAGCCTCCTAGTGAAAAAGTTTTTCCTAATATCCAACCTAAACCGCCCCCACTACAACTTGAGACCATTACTCCTTGTTCTGTCATCTGCTACCACTGAGAACAGTCTAGATCCATCTTCTTTGGAACCCCCTTTCAGGTAGTTGAAAGCAGCTATCAAATCCCCCCTCATTCTTCTCTTCTGCAGACTAAACAATCCCAGTTCCCTCGGCCTCTCCTCATAAGTCACGTGCACCAGCCCCCTAATCATTTTTGTTGCCCTCCGCTGGACTCTTTCCAATTTTTCCACATCCTTCTTGTAGTGTGGGGCCCAAAACTGGACACAGTACTCCAGATGAGGCCTCACCAACGCTGAATAGAGGGGAATGATCACATCCCTCGATCTGCTGGCAATGCCCCTACTTATACAGCCCAATATGCCATTAGCCTTCTTGGCAACAAGGGCACACCGTCGACTCATATCCAGCTTCTCGTCCATTGTAACCCCTAGGTCCTTTTCTGCAGAACTGCTGCCTAGCTATTCAGTCCCTAGTCTGTAGCAGTGCATGGGATTCTTCCGTCCTAAGTGCAGGACTCTGCACTTGTCCTTGTTGAACCTCATCAGGTTTCTTTTGGCCCTATCCTCTAATTTGTCTAGGTCCCTCTGTATCCTATCCCTACCCTCCAGCGTATCTACCACTCCTCCCAGTTTAGTGTCATCTGCAAACTTTCTGAGAGTGCAGTCCACGCCATCCTCCAGATCATTAATGAAGATATTGAACAAAACCAGCCCCAGGACCGACCCTTGGGGAACTCCGCTTGATACCGGCTGCCAACTAGACATGGAGCCATTGATCACTAACCGTTGAGCACGACGATCTAGCCAGCTTTCTCTCCACCTTATAGTCCATTCATCCAGCCCATACTTCTTTAACTTGCCGGCAAGAATACTGTGGGAGACCGTATCAAAAGCTTTGCTAAAGTCAAGGAATAACACATCCACTGCTTTCCCCTCATCCACAGACCCAGTTATCTCTTCATAGAAGGCAATTAGGTTAGTCAGGCATGACTTGCCCTTGGTGAATCCATGCTGACTGTTCCTGATCACTTTCCTCTCCTCTAAGTGCTTCAGAATTGATTCTTTGAGGACCTGCTCCATGATTTTTCCAGGGACTGAGGTGAGGCTGACTGGCCTGTAGTTCCCCAGATCCTCCTCCTTCCCTTTTTTAAAGATGGGCACTACATTAGCCTTTTTCCAGTCATCCGGGACCTCCCACGATTGCTATGAGTTTTCAAAGATAATGGCCAATGGCTCTGCAATCACATCTGCCAACTCTTTTAGCACCCTCAGATGCAGCGCATCCAGCCCCATGGACTTGTGCTCGTCCAGTTTTTCTAAATAGTCCCGAACCACTTCTTTCTCCACAGAGGGCTGGTCACCTCCTCCCCATGCTGTGCTGCCCAGTGCAGCAGTCTGGGAGCTGACCTTGTTCGTGAAGACAGAGTCAAAAAAAAGCATTGAGTACATTAGCTTTTTCCACATCCTCTGTCACTAGGTTGCAACCCTCATTCAGTAAGGGCCCACACTTTCCTTGACTTTCTTCTTGTTGCTAACATACCAGAAGAAACCCTTCTTGTTACTCTTAACATCTCTTGCTAGCTGCAACTCCAAATGTGATTTAGCCTTCTGATTTAACTCTTGCATGCCTGAGCAATATTTTTATACTCCTCCCTGGTCATTTGTCCAATCTTCTACTTCTTGTAAGCTTCTTTTTTGTGTTTAAGATCAGCAAGGATTTCACCGTTAAGCCATGCTGGTCGCCTGCCATATTTACTATTCTTTCTACACATCGGGATGGTTTGTTCCTGCAACCTCAATAAGGATTCTTTAAAATAAAGCCAGCTCTCCTGGACTCCTTTGCCGCTCATGTTATTCTCCCAGGGGATCCTGCCCATCAGTTCCCTGAGGGAGTCAAAGTCTGCTTTTCTGAAGTCCAGGGTCCATATTCTGCTGCTCTCCCTTCTTCCTTGTGTCAGGATCCTGAACTTGACCATCTCATGGTCACTGCCTCCCAGGTTCCCATCCACTTTTCCTTCCCCTACTAATTCTTCCCGGTTTGTGAGCAGCAGGTCTAGAAGAGCTCTGCCCCTAGTTGTTCCTCCAGCACTTGCACCAGGAAATTGTCCCCTATACTTTCCAAAAACTTCCTGGATTGTCTGTGCACCGCTGTATTGCTCTCCCAGCAGATATCAGGGTGATTAAAGTCTCACATGAGAACCAGGGCCTGTGATCTAGTAACTTCTGCTAGTTGCCGGAAAAAAGCCTCGTCCACCTCATCCCCCGGTCTGGTGGTCTATAGCAGACTCCCACCACGACATCACCCTTGTTGCTCACACTTCTAAACATAATCCAGAGACTCTCAGGTTTTTCTGCGGTTTCATACCGGAGCTCTGAGCAGTCATAATGCTCTCTTACATACAATGCAACTCCCCCCACCTTTTCTGCCCTGCCTGTCCTTCCTGAACAGTTTATATCCATCCATGACAGTACTCCAGTCATGTGAGTTATCCCATCAAGTCTCTGTTATTCCAATCACATCATAGTTCCTTGACTGTGCCAGGACTTCCAGTTCTCCCTGCTTGTTTCCCAGGCTTCTTGCATTTGTGTATAGGCACTTAAGATAACTCGCTGATCGTCCCGCTTTCTCAGTATGAGACAGGAGTCCTCCCCTCTTGCGCTCTCCTGCTTGTGCTTCCTCCCGGTATCCCATTTCCCCACTTACCTCAGGGTTTTGGTCTCCTTCCCCCAGTGAATCTAGTTTAAAGCCCTCCTCCTTACTCCTGCTTTAAGGCCTCCTTCCACTGCCAGAGTAAAGTGGCCTTTGTGTAAATGAGAATCAGGCCCTATGAGTTTCACTCAGCTCCCCGGGGTATTCAAGAGAGCTTTGCTTTGTGCTTTCTAGTTTGTTCATACTTGAAACTCTTAGTGAACCTCAAAACAAGGGAGAAAGCTGGATGGGTGGGAGGAAGAGGAGAATACATTTTTAAGAGCAGTAACCAGTACTGTCCATAATTGTCTGTCATGTGTAAGAACACAAAAATTAACTGACTTGCTGGTCAAGAGGTAACCCTCCTAAGTCTTTCTCTAATCATACAATCAAGTTGTGAGTTGCTCCTATGCTTAGAACAAAATATTTCCCAGAGCCTCATTTCCTGCTTGAGTAAATGTTTATTCAGATATTATTTTCAAATAGGATGCTATTATATCTCTCAATTATAGTACTTCAGTGGTGACAGGCCAACCCTACACATCCTGTCCTAGAACAGTATGCAGTATACAGCCAATAAAATCCAATTAAGTCTCACTCACGCAGTAGACTATCCTAAATCAGTTTTCTTTTGCTTCCTATTTTACAATAGAAGCTCATTGTTCCTATCCAAAGCAGGCTCAGATCTCCATTGACCCAGCAGGCCTGCAGGAGAGGCCTAAATTGCCTCATAACCAGCTCATGACCTCTATGCCTTTTCATTATGTAGGTTTCATTTTAGTTGCTATTTAACAGGGACATGGAGGGTGGAGGGCTGGGCTACCACCTAAGGGAAAGAATGATGATAGACTGTAAATTTAACAGTACAAATCCTGTATCTAAAAAAAAAAAAAAAAAAACAGCCCTGCACAAACTGAAAGGTGGTTACTTCTGAATTTCATTTTATGCAATAACAGACTTGACAGGACATCAGGAGGAGTCTAGTGGTTCTTTTCAGTAGGGAAATCCCAGCCCATAACTTGAAGAGCAGTTGAAGTTTAACCTGCCACTAATGGTTATAACTATTAATTGATTGTTTATTTGCTGATTTCTTTTTCTGCTAAAGTTAAAAAAGGTTCTGAGGGATGATATTTGTACTGGTTTATTTTTTAAAAACATTAAATAAACTAATTCAAATTTAACTAGTTAAAAGGTAAATAGCGTATGGACATATAGAGAGAGAAAGAATCCAGGTTTATCCAGAGTGACACCAGTGAGGCTACTCATGTGTTTAAAATTAAGCACATGCATTAGTGTTGCAGGATCTAAGATTTATATGGTAAATTTCCTCTCTATTCTTTCATTATATGTATACATTTCTTTTCTGTGTCTTCCTTTGTTAAATCTCTATTCATTGTTTCACTGTATTTCACAAGAAGTTCCAAATAAATATTTTAACTCTCCACAATGTTCTCCATTTAAGCAGTAAAAGTTCTGACAAACTGATTATTCAGTGGAGGGACTTTCATTTAAAATTCTATTATAATTTTACAGTTGTTTCTTTCATTTCCCTGGGAATCTTAAATCAATGACTTAAGAATCTGGTTTTTGCTTTCAAATTGCTCTTATCAGCTTTCCTGTGTAAGAGTCTTCTCCAACAATAGGACTGAAAAAACAAATCAGTCTACTAATAAAGTTCAAAAGTAATTGCTTTAGACACAGATTATCATTGTAGAGCAGATATATGTGCATGTACCTTCCTGTTTATTCTCTTGCAATGACTGAAATTTTACATAGTTGCACTCTGTTAGTTTGCCATTCTACAGTGATGTCCCAGTATCTGCATTTTAATGGAAACATTTCCTTGGAATAAATTAACATTGCATGTCTTCAGGGTCTTCAGTGGTTGAGTTTTCTTGCTCTTATTCTTTTAGGATTCTATAGTCTGCCTCTAAAGCCTGATCCAGAAAAAGCTAAGCGCCCACAACTCCTACCAAAGATAGCATAGCAGAGCTCAGCACTTCTCTGGATCAGACTCTTAATGCATTTGTGTTTTGTGTATTCTTTGCCCAGTGCACCCAATTCACTGCTGTGAACTGCACTTGCTCCAGAGCTTGGTTTCTGGTCTGAAGGATGTGGGGCTACTTAATGTACACAGAACCCCCTCTGCCAGCTAATGAAAGAAGCTCATTCTGCTTAATAAAAGTGACAGTGGATGTATATGTGCAAAAGCAAAACCTAAAGCCTTCCCCTCTCCCAGCCCATATGATTTTGAAGCAAATCTTACTTATCTCTCTCTTAATACCTACAAAAAGGGTGCAGAACAGGCACTAAAATATTTTGATTATTTTGGGGGCCTTTTTCCAGCTGTTTCAATTACTGTACTGCAAATGTATTAAGACAAGATTTTCCAGTTGTTTGATCAGCACAAAATGGTCAATTTGTAAAGCACCATTGATTAAAAAAAAAAAAAAAATCTACTAGCCTAACCAGCCTTTTCTCCAATGCTAGTCTTAAAATAAAACTACAGACACATCAGTAATGAAAAGCTGGTGAACTACTTATTCTTTATTGGTTTAGGTGATGTTGAATGCAGGTACCTGTTACTATTATAGGCAGGGCTGGTAGCCCTGCCTATTACTGGGGTTGCCTGACACTTCCCACTATAGACCCTTTCAAAGTTTCAAAGTTGTTTATAATTTTGCTGTAACTTAACCATTTGGGCTGATATTTTCCATGCTGTTTGATTGCCTCAGTCTTAATGTTTTTGGAAAATTTCAGCCAAAATGGTTCAGCTGTTTCTGAGAACATACAATTTTCCCCCATGTTAAAAAAAAATTCTGGCAACCTTGTCTCATCGGTTCAGCAACTACTTGATGAAGGAATTCATCAGCTAGCACGTCTAGGAAATTCTGAGCCCTATTATTGTTACTAGCATTAGTTCCCCAATCTATATCCGGGAAGTTAAAGTCTCCCATGATTACACAGTTCCTATTAGTATTTACTTCCCTAAAAACATTAAAGAGTTCTCTGTCCATATCCAGGGTAGATCCCGGCGGTCTATAGCAAACCCCAAGCACTATCCCAGGGGAGGCTCTAGTAGTTTTTTTACCCAATGTGAGTATTGCCCAGACAGACTCCGTCTTATCCATTCCATCACTTATTATTTCTTTACAGTTTACCTCATTATTGACATACAGTGCTACTCCCTCACCTTTACCTTTGTTCCGGTCGTTCCTAAACAGCACATACCCTTCCATACCTGTACTCCAGTCATGACTACCGTTCCACCACATTTCGGTTATTCCTACAATATCTGGTTTCATTTCACGGACCAGGAGCTCCAATTCCTCCATTTTGTTACCTAGGCTTCTCACATTGGTGTATAAACATCTTAATTTATGCCGTTTAGCCTCTCTCACAATCGTTGTCCAATTTGGTACGGACACCGTATTGCCAGTATGACCTATTAGTCTAGTATCCATCCCCCCCCTCCTCCTTATGTCCAATCTTTTCCCCCCGGCTATATCTGTTCTTATCTTGTCACCCTCCTTGTAATCTGGCATGGAGATTAACTGGACATCTCCCAACCATCTCCCCCAATTTCCTAGTTTAAAGCTCTTTTGATGAGATGAGCCAGCCTCCCTCCCAGAAGTCTATTTCCTTCCCTTCTTAGGTGAAGTCCATCCGTGAGAACAGTTGTCTGTCCCCGAAAGCCTCCCAGTGGCCATACATCCCAAAGCCCTCCTTATAGCACCATTCCCTTAGCCAACTATTTATCCTCACAATCCTGTCAGCCCTTTGCTGCCCTTCTCTAGGAACAGGCAGAATCCCGCTGAAGATGATCTGAGCCTCAATTTCCTTAAGCGTCCTCCCCAGCCTGGCATAATCTCCCTTGATTCTCTCTAGCGAGAACCTAGCCATGTCATTCGTTCCTACGTGAAGGATGATCAAGGGGTTCTTACCTGCTCCTTTTAGGATCCTTTTCAACCGCAGGTTCACATCCCGTATCTTAGCACCTGGTAGACAGCACACCCTTCTGTTCTCTGGGTCCGCCCTGGTCACAGGCCTGTCTAACCTCCTCAGTAAGGAGTCCCCAATCACATAAACCTGCCTTTGCCTGGTGACAGTGCGATCTACTAATCTATCCCCTGTTCCCTCTAGTCGCAACCCCTGTCCGTTCCTATTTTCCTTCATAACCCCCCTTATGCCATCCTGTGTCCTCCCGGGGCCCAGATTTGGGGCTGTCTCCATCAATTCCTCCTCTTTTTCTATAGGACTAGCCGCTCTTCTCTTCTTCCTCACCCTCCCACCTTCAATTACCACCTGCTGCACCCCTTCCTCGTTTTCCAGACACCCAAACCTGTTCCTGAGCTCTATTTCCCCTTCACTGGCCCTCCTTTTCCTTGGCCTGCTTCTCATGGTCACATGCTTCCACTGCCCTTGTTCTCCCCCTGGAATTCCCCCCTCACAGGCCTTAGCCCCTGCTTCCAGCTGTACCCCTGAGCATTCCCCTTCAGCCACTCCTTGCCTTTGCTCCATTAGCTGCTCGAACCCCCTTCTAAACTCTATCAGGGTATCTACCTGCATCTCCAAACCTCGAATCTTTTCTTCCAGCAGCTCTATTAGGCGACACTTCATGCAGACATACCTCTGGTCAGGCACCCCTGCTAGGACCATGTACATACCGCAACTGCCACATGCAATCATCTGCATTGTGTCCCCTGCTGCCTGGCTCATGGCTGCTGTTGTCTCTGCCCACTGCACCTGGGGAAACACAGCACACGGGACACCGCGCCCTCCTGCCTCCCCTTCCACCTCCCCCTGTAAACTCCCACTCAAACTCCCCTGTTAGCAGCCCTGTTTGCCGGCTCCTGTGCTCTCCTGACTCCTGACCTATCAATGCTGGCACCCAGACAGCTGCAACTGAAGTCAATGGGAGATTTGCTCTAACATTAAAAAAGGCCTATATAATGCTAAGTACCCTGAAAAAATCAGTTGTCTCAGTTTGGACACCCAAAATTAGTGGAAACTTCTTATCCTAATCTCTATACTTTAATGCCCCATCTGTATAGCAGGGATAATATCACCCCTGACCTCACAGGGGTGTTGTAAAATTAATTCATTAATATCTGTGAAGCATTCAGCCATTATAGTGATGACCACGATAGAAAAAAAGCCTATGAGGAAATTAATAATTCTGTCTTCAGAGCAGGGTTTGAATAGTGCACAGTAAATAAGGCCTGGGGTCACATTCTGAAAAATGATGAGAAAACAAAATATTGAATAACTGCTCATTAAGTAAGCACTGTCTTCCCCCCCACCCCCCGACCCCCGCACACTGAATGAGGCAAGGGTACTATGGAAAAAATACTATGTGATTATACAGTTAAAGACTGTATCGTAATTAGAACTGAGCCAATAACTGAGTTTTTGATTCAGTGGTCAAACAAAAAATCTGGTTCTTTCCAAACCAAAACTGATTTTTGTTTGTTTTTTGTTTTTCTCATCGCAATGAAAAACTGAAAAAAAATTGTGTCAGACAAAACATTTTGAATGTCTACTCAAATAGACATTTCTGAAATGAAATGCCATTTTGAAACATTTTGTTTAAAAAATGTCAAAATGTTTTGACAGTTCAAATCCCACCCGCCCTGTTTTTGCCACCAAAACTTTTGCTGAATTTGACCTGAATTCGTGAATAGCTTTAGTGCCTTGAAAATATGCAGTTTTTGGTGAATTTACTTTTCATTATTTATTATTTGCCCAGTTCTAATCATAATGCATATGTGTAAGGGGGCCAAATTAAGATTGCATAAGCAACTTTACATCTGGCATGTCTTAACTTTTGAGTGCTTGATTTCGCAAACTTAGTAATGCTCGTTTAACATAATGATCTTGTGTCTGTGTCATTTAGCATTTATATTACAATAACACCTAGAGGCCCTGTCATAACTATAAAGGGAAGGGTAACAACCCTCCTGTGTACAATACTATAAAATCCCTCCTGGCCAGAGACACCAAAATCCTTTTACCTGTAAAGGGTTAAGAAGCTCAGGTAACCTGGCCGACACCTGACTCAAAGGACCAATAAGGGAACAAAATACTTTCAAATCTTGGGGAGGGGGAAGGCTTTTTTTTGTGCTCTTTGTTTTGGGGGTTGTTCGCTCTTGGGACTAAGAGGGACCGAACATCAATCCATGCTCTCCAAATCTTTCTGAACAAGCCTCTCATATTTCAAACTTGTAAGTAACAGCCAGGCAAGGCGTGTTAGTTTATCTTTGTTTTCTCAAAGTGTAAATGTTCCTTTTGCTAGAGGGTTTACCTCTGTTTGCTGTAACTTTGAACCTAAGGCTAAAGGGGGTTCCTCTGGGCTGTTTGAATCTGATTACCCTGTAAAGTTATTTTCCATCCTGATTTTACAAAGATGATTTTTACCTTTCTTTAACTAAAAGCCTTCTTTTTAAGAACCTGATTAATTTTTCCTTGTTTTAAGATCCAAGGGTTTGGATTGGTGTTCACCAGAAAATTGGTGAAAAAGTCTCTCAAGGTTACCCAGCAAAGGGTTATAGTACTTGGGAGGGAAATATTCTGGGAGGGAGGTAGACAGAGTTTCCCAAATGACTCAAATAATTTGGGTGGTGGCAGCAAAACCAGATCTAAGCTGGTAGTTAAGCTTAGAGGTTCTCATGCAGGTCGCCACATCTCTACCCTAGAGTTCAGAGAGGGGAAGAAACCTTGACATGGTGGCAAAGGTGGGATCATTTTAAACCAAAAGCCAATAAGATTTTTTTTCTCCTTTTTAGCTGAAGGTAGATGCATATCTTATCTCTCTTTACCTGAAGGCAGAGGTGTTGTTTTTTTAACAAGGGTCTTTGTTAATAGAAGGTTTCAAGCTGTGAGCAAGCAGCTAGCAAAAGGAAATTACAAGCTGAATTGGGTTTTTTTTCTTTCTAACTCTCCGGTATAGCTAGCTTAGAAAGGCTAAACACTGAATGCTGTGAAAGTCTCTGTTAACTAAGCAGCCCTGAGCTGAGTACATCTGTGCAGCTGAGTTTCAGTGAACTGCAGAGCGGGTATGGCCCAGCAGAAGAAAGCAGGAAAATGACTTCCAGTGAAGCAGCTAACAAACTAGAGCTGGCTAGACTGGAAGCAACAGAGAAAGAAAACGAACATAAGAGATGGATAGAACTAAGACAATTAGAAATTAATGCAGAAAAAGCCAGGGAGGAAACTGCCCACAAGAGAGCTATGGAGGCAAAAAAGGCCAGGGAAGA
>NW_020664499.1:1150141-1255382 GCF_002925995.2 Terrapene triunguis
GGTACAAGGGCTGGTCAGAAATGTGGACTTTTGCAGTCTATGATAATTATCCCATCCGCATGCTGCTGGGGGAAGACTTGGCCAACCATGTGAAGCTAGCCAAGAGGGTGGGAATGGTCACCCACAGCCAGGCTAAGCAAGCTTTCACACCTATCCCTGTTCCGGAGCCTTTCACCAGGGCCCCGTCTGTGTTGCCAGAGACCCAGACAGAGGTGGTGGAACCGGATCCCCTGCCAATGACTGCAACAGCTGTAGTGGATCCAATCCCAAAGACCCAGCCAAAGCCAGTCCCAGAACCGGAACTGGCAAAGCAACCAGCACCAGAACCATTGCCAGCACTGAGTCCAGCGCTTGCAAACCCGTCTACAACTCCAATGCCAGAGGGCACCAGCGAGCCTGAACTGGCAGAAGCAGCAGATAACCCTACCCAAGAGGCTCAGCCAGAGCCTGAAATACCACATAGTGCACCAACGGAGAGCGGTTCACGGTCAATGAAAACAACCCCAGCACCTGCATCGCTTCCAGAGGGACCAAGCCCAAGTCCACAATCCAAGGAGGAACTAATGTCGCCAGCATCAAGGGAACAGTTCCAGGCCAAGCAGGAAGCAGATGACAGCCTTCAGAAAGCTTGGGCGGCGGCATGGAGCACCCCACCGCCTCTCAGCTCTTCTAACCGATCCCAGTTTGTTGTAAAACAAGGACTTTTATACAAAAAAACTCTTTCTGGTGGACACCAGGAAGACTGGCACCCTCAAAGACAGTTGGTAGTTCCAGCTAAATACCGGGTAAAGCTCTTGAGCTTATCCCATGATCATCCTAGGGGCCATTCTGGGGTGAACAGAACCAAAAACTGTTTGGGGAAGTCCTTCCACTGGGAGGAAATGGGCAAGGATGTTTCTAATTATGTCTGGTCTTGTGAGGTGTGCCAAACAGTGGGAAAACCCCAAGACCAGGTCAAAGCCCCTCTCCAGCCACTCCCCATAATTGAGGTCCCATTTCAGGAAGTAGCTGTGAATATTCTGGGTCCTTTCCCAAAAAAGACACCCAGAGGAAAGCAGTACATACTGACTTTCATGGATTTTGCTACCCAATGGCCGGAAGCAGTAGCTTTAAGCAACACCAGGGCTAAAAGTGTGTGCCAGGCACTAACAGACATTTTTGCCAGGGTAGGTTGGCCCGCCGACATCCTTACGGATTCGGGAACTAATTTCCTGGAAGGAACCATGAAAAACCTGTGGGAAGCTCATGGGGTGAACCACTTGATGGCCATCCCTGACCACCATCAAACAAATGGCCTGGTGGAGAGGTTTAATGGAACTTTGGGGGCCATAATACGTAAATTCGTAAATAAGCACTCCAATAATTGGGACCTAGTGTTGCAGCAGTTGCTTTTTGCCTACAGGGCTGTACCACATCCCAGTTTAGGGTTTTCACCATTTAAACATGTGTATGGCCGCAAGGTTAAGGGGCCATTACAGTTGGTAAAGCAGCAATGGGAGGGTTCTACGCCTTCTCCAGAAACTAACATTCTGGACTTTGTAAGCAACCTACAAAACACCCTCCGAGACTCTTTAGCCCTTGCTAAAGAAAACCTAAAAAAGGCTCAGGAAAAGCAAAAAGTCTGGTATGATAAACATGCCAGAAAGCGTTCCTTCAAAGTAGGGCACCAGGTTGTGGTCTTAAAGGCGCTCCAGGCCCATAAAATAAAAGCGTCATGGAAAGGGCCATTCACAGTCCAAGAGCGCCTGGGAGCTGTTAACTATCTCATAGCATCCCCCACCTCAACCCTAAAGTGTATCATGTTAATTTGCTAAAGCCCTTTTATTCCAAAGAATTAAAGGTTTGTCAGTTTATAGCCCAGGGAGGAGATGACGCTAAGTGGCCTAAAGGTGTCTCCTACAAAGAAAAAAGTAATGGTGGCGTGGAAGAGGTGAACCTCTCCATGATCCTGGGATGTATGCAGCGACAGCAGATCAAGGAGCTGTGCACTGGCTTCATGCCAACGTTCTCAGCCACCCCAGGACGAACTGAACGGGCATACCACTCCATTGACACAGGTAATGCTCACCCAATTAGAACCCCACCCTACCGGGTGTCTCCTCACGCCCAAACGGCTATAAAACGGAAAATCCAGGACATGCTACAAATGGGTATAATCCGCCCCTCTAACAGTGCATGGGCATCTCCAGTGGTTCTAGTTCCCAAACCAGATGGGAAAATACGCTTTTGCGTGAACTACCATAAGCTAAATGCTGTAACTCGTCCCGACAACTATCCAATGCCACGCACAAATAAGCTATTGAAAAAACTGGGACGTGCCCAGTTCATCTCTACATTAAACTTAACCAAGGGGTACTGGCAAGTACCGCTAAATAAACCCGCCAAGAGAAGGTCAGCCTTCATCACCCATGCAGGGGTGTATAAATTTAATGTGCTTCCTTTCGGGCTGCAAAATGCACCCGCTACCTTCCAAAGACTTATAAATGGTCTCCTAGCGGAATTGAAAAAATCTGCAGTTGCCTACCTTAATAATGTGGCCATTTTTTCTAATTTGTGTGCAAAACACCTGAAGCACCTGAAAAAAGTCTTCAAGCGCATAAGGCAGGCAGGACTAACTGTTAAGGCTAAAAAGTGTCAAATAGGCCTAAACAAAGTGACTTACCTTGAACACCAGGTGGATCAAAAAACTATAAACCCCCTACAGGCCAAAGTGGATGCTATCCAAAAGTGGCCTGTCCCAAAGTCAAAAAAACAGGTCCAATCCTTCTTAGGCTTGGCCAGATATTATAGGCAATTTGTACCACACTACAGCCAAATCACCGCCAGACTGACAGAACTAACGAAAAAAACCCAGCCAAATGCAGTTCAGTGGACTAATAAGTGTCAGAAGGCCTTTAACCAGCTTAAGGCGACACTCATTTCTGACCCTGTGCTAAGGGTCCCAGACTTTAACAAACCATTCCTAGTAACCACAAATGCGTCTAAGCGTGGTGTGAAAGCAGTTTTAATGCAGAAAGAACCGGATCAAAAATTCCATCCTGTCGTGTTTCTCAGCAAAAAACTGTCTAAAAGGAAAAACTACTGGTCAATCAGCGAAAGGGAATGCTACGCCATTGTATACGCGCTAAAAAAGCTATGCCCGTATGTTTGGGAATGGCGTTTCCAACTACAAAACGACCATGCTGCGCTAAAGTGGTTTCATACAGCCAAGGAAAATAACAAAAAACTTCTTCGGTGAAGTTTAGCTCTCCAAAATTTTAATTTTAAAATACAACACATTTCAGGAGCTTCTAACAAAGTGGCTAATGCACTCTCCCGTAAAAGTTTCCCAAAATCAACTGGTTAAAAATTGTTCTTAAAATGTGGAACATATTGTTAGTTTTTATATAATCAGTAGTATATCTAAAGGTGCATGTGTCTTAGTAACTCTGTTTTCTCCTAGAGCTCCAGAAAAAAAATCACAGCCAGTGTGAAACCGGCTGTCCAACACTATCTGTAATTTGGGGGGCGTCATAACTATAAAGGGAAGGGTAACAATCCTCCTGTGTACAATACTATAAAATCCCTCCTGGCCAAAGACACCAAAATCCTTTTACCTGTAAAGGGTTAAGAAGCTCAGGTAACCTGGCCGACACCTGACTCAAAGGACCAATAAGGGAACAAAATATTTTCAAATCTTGGGGAGGAGGAAGGCTTTTGTTTGTGCTCTTTGTTTTGGGGGTTGTTCGCTCTCTCCAAATCTTTCTGAACAAGCCTCTCATATTTCAAACTTGCAAGTAACAGCCAGGCAAGGTGTGTTAGTTTATCTTTGTTTTCTCAAATTGTAAATGTTCCTTTTGCTATAGGATTTACCTCTGTTTGCTGTAACTTTGAACCTAAAGCTAAAGGGGGTTCCTCTGGGCTCTTTAAATCTAATTACCCTGTAAAGTTATTTTCCATCCTGATTTTACAAAAATAATTTTTACCTTTCTTTCTTTAATTAAAAGCCTTCTTTTTAAAAACCTAATTAATTTCTCCTTGTTTTAAAATCCAAGGGTTTAAATCGGTGTTCACCAAAAAATTGGTAAAAAAAAGTCTCTCAAGGCTACCCAGAAAAGGGTTATAGTATTTAAAAATATATATATTCTGGGGGGAAGGTAAACAAAGTTTCCCAAATAACTCAAATAATTTGGGTGGTGGCAGCAAAACCAAATCTAAGCTGGTAGTTAAGCTTAAAGGTTCTCATGCAGGTCCCCACATCTGTACCCTAAAGTTCAAAGTGGGAAAAGAACCTTAACATGGGGCCCCATTGTGTTAGACACTGTAAAAACACTTAATAAGAGACAATCCCTGTTCCAAAGAATTTACAGTCTAATTAGACAAGACAGACAAAGAACAGAAGAGGAAACAGAACATCGAGAGATGAAGTGACATGCCCCAGGTTACTCGGCAGGTCACTGGCAGAGTCACAAATACAACCCAGGTCTCTTGGTACCCACTCCTGTGCCCTACCCATTAGGCCATGCTGCTTGTCTAGAATGTGTCATTAATCACAGTACCTGCAGCTAAGTGAGCTACAATTAGGAAATGGGTTTTATAATTTTTTTTAATGGACCACATTTTCAATAGTATTTTCAACTTACTGTATATCCAAGGCTAGCCCTAGCTTTTGCATGACCCTGTGCAAAGTAACACACATGGGACCCATCCAGCTTCTCAGTCTGAAACCAACTGCATCCACCCCTTCTGTCCCCATTGCATACCTCTCTCTGTGTATCCATGATTGCAATTCCCACTCGGTGTGTGGCATCACCATCCTTCCCCTGGATGTGAGGGCCCAAGGCCTCTCATGGAACATCAACATGGCACTGGAAACCAGGAGAGGAGCCAACAGGCTACTGTCTAGGTGAAGAGGGCAGTTAAGGAAATGTATTATCTACTCAGAACCACAAAGAGAAATCAGGAATAGGTCTCTAGAGGATCAGGGTATTTGTGTGTGATACAGGACTCAGAAAGAGTAGGGACCTATACAGCCATGTTTGCATATTTCTCATTGCTAGAAAATCCATCAGACTACTCCTAATGGTCTTTACTGATTTCTATTGGGCTTTGTTGATTTTTGCTGGAGGATCTGCAGCCTCTGAAAACAACTGACAAATAGACCTCCTTCACTGGGTTCCAAATCTAATTGCCAATTGAAACCAGTAGAAATCAGATGACTGTTTTCAGCTGGAATTTCCATTAAAACCATGTACAGCCCTGCTTTCAGGCACCTGCTACTGGCAAGGAGATGTTTAAATGATTCTCTCTCATGACGTTGGTAAGGGCATTTATTAGGTTAACTGATGGAGAGCAGCAGAGCTGGTATCTGCTGAAGTAACAACATATTTCTTTCAAACTGGGGTCAGGATATCTCAGAGGTACAAGTGAGTTGGCTTGGATAAAAGAAGAACTAACCTACATCTTTGTCCAAATCCAAATGAACTTTTCTGAAGGTCAGAAAAGTTCAATGAGCTTTTACAAATATTTTTTTCCAGTTTTACACCCCTGCCCTTCCTGGTATCACTGTAACCTGAAGTGAAAGTAACCAAAGATCTGGTGAGAAAGATTCTGATCCCACTCCTCAGAAAATGCCACAGAGGAAATGAGAAGAAGAGTGGGGCTGTCCAGCAAGCCCAGATGCACATCAAAAGCAGGTAGTAGGCTGATGGGCCTGCCAAGTACCACCCAGATTATAAGGACTATTTATTATTTGTATCACAAAGCTCCTACAGGCCCCGACTGGGGCTCAGGCTCAGGGTGTTAGGTGCTGTATAAACATGCACAGACAGCCCCAGCTCCAAAGAGCTTTATATTGAAATAGATAAGACAGAAAGTGTAAGGGGAAACAGAGACACAGAAAAAAGGACTTAAAATGCTGGGAACAGAAACCACATCTCCTGATTCTCAGTGCAGTGAGGTATCCTGATAGGTAGGTTGCAGGACAACAGGTAGCCCGCACTGCCCTCTGTGCTAGTCAGTTAAAACTACTCTGGATTTATATAGCCAGTAAGAATCAACTCTGACCCATGAGTAGCAAGTTCTAGGACATGACTTCATCACTAACATTTCCTTCTCAGTAGGAAAACAGGTTTACACAGGGGAAAAAAGGCCTAAACAGTGTTCAGATCTCTTTCCATTATGGTTTGCAAATTGGAAACAGGTTGGCAGATACAAGAGATAGCCCTAGTCAGGAGGACTGTGCAAATGAATCCGACAGAAATTCAGTGCATTACAGAGTGCACCCAAGCTTCTGGGTGGCTACCTGGCATGTGTCTGAAGAAGAATATGTAGCATGTAAGATAGAATGTGGAGTGTTTTGTATATCACAGCAGCACATGCTAATAATCTGTATAGGAAAAGCAGGCTGGTGTTTCCCATTCAGGAGAGTAATCAGGTCACTTTCGCAATGCAGTTGGCCTTCACTGGCCTGCTGCCTATGCCGGAGTCATTCAACTGATAAGAGTACCATGTTGCTGCAGCTCCACACTGCTGCCAGCTCTTGAATTACTGGGAAATTACTAGGCTAAAAAGCTTATAGGCACGCAGGCAGAGTCTCAGAATTTGCCCCACATCAGACACAGACAATGCACAATATTTCATTGCTATTTGTGCTTTCTAACAGCAGTTAAAGAAATTGGGTAATTCACAACCTTAGTTGTGCATCAAGACTTTTCACTAGTTCTTATGTTACAAGAGAAAATCCAGTTACTGCAGGCAGCCACCAGGTGAGCAACATCAACACAAAAGATCTGCACTGCATGGTTGTGTTAATATGCTGCTATTTACTACTTCTGCTGTTGTCCACTGTCTGGCTCCTTTCACAATGGAAATTTCCATTTAAATATTGCCCAGGGATTTTAGAAATTGGCAATCAGAAGTTAAAATAACTAATGGAATATGTGCCCCATTTAATGCATCTTGAGCTTAATTTGGGTAGAGATGGGCTTTAGTTGCAAAGTTTGTATCTGAATCTGAGCCTTCCCAAAATTTGGGTTTTTTCAAATCTACTTGTAGGATTTGAGTCTCTATTTGATTCTGGAGAAGAAGCATACAACAAAATGATGGGTATACTAGGATTGTGCAACAGCAATTAGAAAAGCTGTTCTATCAATAGGCCAAATGATTGCTTGTTTATATGATCATTTGCAAAATTATTTGAGAGACCATTTAAGGGGATTTCTTTCAAGGAATCCATTGCTGCATCTCTTTCAGTAGCTCTTTATACATCCATCTTTTCCTACCACACTATAGAATTCAGCTGCTTAGCAAACAAAGAGACAAGCCACCCATGCCATGGTAGGAAGTTTTACCCGCTGCATATGTCCAGGGAAAGAAATAGTCTATGCTTGGGCCTCTCTATTTCTGTCCTTGTGCTTTCTGCAGGTTTGGGATCCTGAAATGTAAACAAATAAAAGTTCTTGCTTTCAGAGACTGCTCTTTTAACTGTCAAGACTTCCCGGGACAACAAACTCCATCTCATTCCAGAGTTTGCAAAAGCTGAGACACGTCCTTGGGAAGAATTTATTTATTAATTATTATTACTACTAGCAGCACGTAGGAACCCAAATAGAAGATCAGGGTCCATTGTGCTAAGGACTATATAGATCAGTGACCAGGACAGTTCCTGCCAGAGAACTTACAAGGTAGGTGTCAGACAGGACACAACAGACAAGGGTGGATGGGAGGACAAGAGACAGTAACAAGTAAAATAACTGATGTCAGATGAAAATATGTCCTTGTCATGATTATCTCAGGGGCCTGGTTAAGGAAGCATCTGATAAGTACCTGTTGGGGTGCTTTTTGCCACCAAGATTGCTGGTAAAACATGTCCTTTAGTCTCAAAAGACTCTTGAAACTGTTTCAAATGTCTAGTATAAGCTCGTTCTGAATCATATTGACCACGCCAGGATTGAAATCTGCTGTAGCACAAATGATTACAGCAAATTTTCCAGACAGGTGATGAACAAGAAGTGGTAGGAAAATGTGCTGTGGTGAGGTGGGGGCTTTTAATTCTTCCTCTGGACAGATTGGGTTAGACCCTCTGCTGATGTAAAATCGGCATAGTTCTGTTGCCATTGTTCTTACACAAACAGGCTATGCCTCAAAGAAGAGAGAGAAGCAGAATCTCAGAGCAGTCTTTTCACATGCTACATTCAGCTGCTATAGGATGGATTGGGTGGGTGACATAAGTGAAGTAATATAAAGAGGCCAAAAAAAAAGAATAAAACTGTAAATAAACTTTTGAAACCCCTTTTATTTTAGACATCCCAGAACAGCCTGAGACTCTCTGTGAAACTTAATAAACCACATTTCAAGACTATTCCTAAGCACAGGGCAGAAATTCTATTAAGATTTCCGGAGTGGATAGAAAACAACAACAGAAAGCTGGTTGTGAAACTGTATCATCGTACCTAGTAAGTACAGTCTATTAGAAGCAGCCCCTCGAAAGTTCAAAATACGTTGATAAATTTCTCCTTTTGTGTACAATATGCCCTTATATCTTGTTTTATATATAGGAAGTTTATATGTTAATGTTTGCATGATGGTAAAATGGAGCTGGGGCACTTCATTAGATTTGAAGAAGTGCCTTTCCCCAGGCCAGGCCTCTGGTTTGACTCATATTGAATTACAAAGCTAAACAGAACAGGAAGGATCTGTACTCCTAATTCTGTTTGATAGATCTCTTTGTCATTTTCAGATGCCAGATTGAAGATAGCTGCCTCTTCCTTGGCAAAGAACAGTGCTTTTAAGCTTCGGGCTATGAGAGAGTGGGAGTGAGCGCGCGCCTACAGTACGTGTGTAGACTGACAGTTGCATTAAGATATTTGCTGCAGTTTCCTTGAAAAGTTATGGCAACCTGCTTATTATTAGCCTTCTGCAGGTGGAACTCGTTAAGTTGGGCAAGCTAGAGTAGAAGCAGCAGCTGAAAGTGCACTGAGCTCTAACACTTGACAGTAATAGCGTACATCTGCAGATGTGCTAGCTGCAGGACGACAGCATATGGGAATAGGAGGCAGATTAGCAGAGGTTAGGTGGATTGATGGAAAAAATCTTCAGGAAATTAGTCTGTTTTCTTCATTTTTTTTCTAATTCCAAGGGAATTAAGGAGCTCCTCATCTTGTCTCATGTTTAATTATGATTATTGTAAGCTCTTCTCCTAATTTGCTTTAGAATTCTCAAATTGCTGAATGAAGTGTGTGTGTGGAGGTGGGGGGACAAAACCACAGACACAGACTCCTGCATTTAGGACAGAAGAATCCCATGCACTGCTACAGACTAGGGACCGAATGGCTAGGCAGCAGTTCTGCAGAAAAGGACCTAGGGGTTACAGTGGACGAGAAGCTGGATATGAGTCAACAGTGTGCCCTTGTTGCCAAGAAGGCTAACGGCATTTTGGGCTGTATAAGTAGGGGCATTGCCAGCGGATCGAGAAACTTGATCATTCCCCTTTATTCGACATTGGAGAGGCCTCATCTGGAGTACTGTGTCCAGTTTTGGGCCCCACACTACAAGAAGGACGTGGAAAAATTGGAAAGAGTCCAGTGGAGGGCAACAAAAATGATTAGGGGGCTGGAGCACGTGACTTATGAGGAGAGACTGAGGGAACTGGGATTGTTTAGTCTGCAGAAGAGAAGAATGAGGGGGGATTTGATAGCTGCTTTCAACTACCTGAAAGGGGGTTCCAAAGAGGATGGATCTAGACTGTTCTCAGTGGTACCAGATGACAGAACAAGGAGTATCGGTCTCAAGTTGCAGGAGTATCAGTCTCAAGTTGCAGTGGGGGAGGTTTAGGTTGGATATTAGGAAAAACCTTTTCACTAGGAGGGTAGTGAAGCACTGGAATGGGTTACCTAGGGAGGTGGTGGAATCTCCTTCCTTAGAGGTTTTTAAGGTCAGGCTTGACAAAGCCCTGGCTGGGATGATTTAGTTGGGAATTGGTCCTGCTTTGAGCAGGGGGTTGGACTAGATGACCTCCTGAGGTCCCTTCCAACCCTGATATTCTATGATTCTATGACGCAAAAACCCCAAAGACAGAGCTGAGAACAGTTGGAGCTCATTGAGAGATCAAATTCATGGCTGATTTTCTCTTATCCTTATTTAGTATTTCCATCTCCCTCTCTCTGTGATTTAGCAGGTGCAAGCTAGACTCATATTAAGTAGGTTTAAACCAATGTATGAATACCCACATCTAAAACTTCACCAATTTAACTAAATCAGTTTGGCATCACACCTTTAGTTAAACCAATGCACCTTGTGTGTATATAGAAAAGACCTCTCTCATTTCTTCTCTCTTGATGCCTTGCATTAGATAAAATTTGGTATAACAACATTCCTAGGCAGTGACCTTCAAAAAGAGCCTATGGGAGTTAGGCGTCCAATTGCTATTGAATTTTAATGGGGACTGGGTGCCTAACCCCCCTAGGCTCCTTTGCAAACTCCAGCCGTAAAGAATGATGTATGTCATAATGACAATACTAATAGTTTACACTTCTACAACACCTTTCACTCAAGGGCTTCAAAGATATTGAGAAATATTCAGCTCATAATGACCCTGTGAGGTAGGTGAGTATTATTCCCATTTGAAAAATTGGGAAACAGAGGCACATAATAAAACTACCTAACTCTTTTCTAGCACTTTTCAGGCGATCAGTATCATTAGCTCTATTTTACAAACAGGGAAACTAAGGCACAGCAAAGGGAAGTGACTTGCCCAAGTTCACCCAGCAAACCAGTGGCAGAAGAGTCTTTGTTTGGTGCCCTACTTTAAATGTCTTGCTCTAGGTCACATAATGAGTCAATGCCAGAATCAAGAATATAGCCTAGGAGTTCCATGTTTTAACCACTAGCCCAAACCAACCTTAAAGCAAAGCCAATTACTAGATCCTACCAAACTTCTAATTATTCTGTAAATTTCTTTGTGAGCTGCTGGGACAGTTATACACATAATAGAAGACTTAGAGCCTACATAAAAATCTAAGATAGGAAGAAGAACTCAGCCAATCTCACAGAAAAACAGACTATCACAGATCAAGACCACACATACACCTCTCCCCCGATATAACGAGACCCGATATAACACGAATTCTGATATAATGTGGTAAAGCAGTGCTCCGGGGGTGGGGGGAGCTGCACACTCCAGTGGATCAAAGCAAGTTCGATATAATGCGGTTTCACCTATAACGCGGGAAGATTTTTTGGCTCCAGAGGACAGCATTATATCGAGGTAGAGGTGTATATAGAATTTTGCACAAAAGCCTCTGCAGCTGTTGAAGGAAGGTCATTTTGTTTATTTCAGATCAATCAGATTGTTAATTGGCAATCAGGGTAGGACTCTACAGCTGGGGATAAGAGGAAGTTCAAAATTATTTTGATTTAAAATAAATCACCATGACCTGGAATCACTGAGGGAGAGGAGGAGTGTACAGCTGGAGTGTTTAATTGCTCCAGTTTATTACTTGGGGTGGGATTTTATTCCTGGGAGGGAGGAGGTGAGGTGGAAAAAGGGAGGAATTGATTATGTTTAAATCCATTGCTACGACATAGGGTAGCTTGTCCAAGTCCTTACCATTTTAAATTAACTAACATGGCTGCTTTAAATAAAGGGCAATCAAGTATGAGAGCTCATCCTGTCCTTAAGGCCACTGATTTGATCCTACCCAATGTCAAAGCTGTTACCAAAGTGCAACATAAGAACTTTTTCACCGCACTGAGGTTCTCAGCTGAAATGTGTTAATTCCATGGAGATTGGGTTAGTGCCACCTGAACAGTCATAGACTGGATGCAGTTTCATAGACTTGTTATGTGGTTTCAAAATACATACTTCCATTTTACAACCATTTATTTGTGTTTCAAGGGGCTGCATATTGGAAGGTCCACAGAGTATGCATAAAATGATACAGATAAATAATGTGAACAGGGAAATTCTTAACTCACACACCAGGGTGTATCTGGAGTTGCTCTGTGGAAACCAATGGAGTTACACTAGTGTAAGTTACATCAGAATCAGGCTTAACTGCCCAGAGTTACTCACTTGAGGAACTGGGTTTGATGCAATTAATCATTTGCACACAGAGCAAGCAGCCAAACCAGTGTACTAGACTAAATGCAGAAGTTGGCATGACCTCATTTTATATGAGTAGGAAGATGGCCTGCATCGGGGAAGTGGCCTTGTGCTCTGGTAAATAGTTCTGCTTGTCTAAGTCTTTTCAATTTGTTCTCAGATTTAGACATTGGTTAATTTCTCAGCTTCTTGGGTTGTGAAGTGTGAGGAAGGGGGTTTCAACTGGAGATATTTGTGGAAATCTGACCTTTCTAAACTGTTTGGTCATTTCAAATGATTTTAGCTTTGCAATCTGGAGGAATTGATCTAGGTGAGCCAATTTATTCAGCTTCTATCTATTACTGGTGAATCCAGCTCTTCTGAAATGTGACTTTTCACTAATTTCATCTCCTATATTCAATAATAGAAACCATTGCAGGGTCAATGAGACTTCCCCATGAAGGTCAACGGCCATAAAATCTGCAGTTGTCAAGATAATGCATAAAACATGAGTTGCCACTGTGAGCTGAACTCTACACCCTGAGTTAAAATCCTAAATTGTTCTACACTGTTGACAAGGTGGCCTAAAGTTTATTTTAAAGTATGTTATGTAATTTTTTTGATGAGAGTAGGGTTACCATACGTCTGGATTTTCCCAGACATGTCCGGCTTTTTGGTCCTCAAATCCCCGTCCGGGAGGAAATTTCAAAAAGCCGGGCATGTCCGGGAAAATAGGGAGGGGTCGTGGGGCTTGGATCCGGGCTGGAGCCGCTGGGGCCAGAGCCAGAGCCGCTGGGGCTGGCAGTGCTCGGCCGCCAGCCAGCGCCGCTCGGCCGGAACCAGGCCCCGAGCTGAGCCGGGCTGGAGCCGCTGGGACCAGGGCTGGAGGTGCTCGGCCGGCGCCGCTTGCCCAGGGCCAGGGCTAGGGCCGGGCCGGAGCCGCTCGGCCGGAACCGGGGCCCGAGCCGAGCCAGGCCGGAGCTGCTGGGCCCGGGGCTGAGGGTGCTCGGCCGCCGGCTGGCGCCGCTCGGCTGGAACTGGGGCCCGAGCCGGGCCGGAGCCACTGGGACCGGGGTTGAGGGTGCTCGGCCGCCGGCCAGCACCGCTCGGCCGGGGCGGTGCCCCGGGGCACGAGCCGAGCTGGAGTCGCTGGGGCCAGAGCTGCCTGGGCGGGCCGGAGCCGCTCGGCCGGAACTGGGGCCGGCGCCCCAGGACCCGAGTCGAGCCGGGCCGGAGACACCGGGGCCAGAGCTGCTCGGCCGGGGGGGCCGGACTGGGTCGCGCCTCCTCGCACCCCCCCCCCTCACCGTCCCAGCCCCAGCCTACCTGCTGCCTGCCTGTTTCAGGCTTCCCACGAACATTTGATTCGCGGGAAGCAGGGGTCGGGGAGGAGCAGGGGCGGAGTGTTCAGGGGAGGGGGAGGGGACTTTGGGGAAGGGGCGGGGTTGGGGTGGGGCAGGGGCGGGGCCCCGTGGAGTGTCCTCTTTTTGTTCTTTTAAAATATGGTAACCCTATATGAGAGAAACCATAGAGTGAGTTCAAGAAATGATGAGAGCTGCTTACCTGTACAGAAGAAATGGTTGATGAGGAGTTTTCAATGCTTTTGGTAAGGCTACAGAATTGTTACAGCCACAGAGCAGAATCTTCTTTAGATGAGATGAAGTGTCAGTATATGGATTGTTAGTAATTTGTTTTGACAAGCAATTTTTATAGCAGAAGGTTGCTACTTTTTTTGGACACTTCTTTTCAAGAGAACACTTCGCAGTTCACTGAAATAGGGGAAAGCTGAGGGCAGCAGCATCCTCAACACACCAACCCCCATAAGAGATCTGGCCAATTGCAGGGTGTTGTTCAGAGTCCTTTGTGACCTGCCCAGATGATCAATTGATACAATGAAGCACTATAGTGATCACCTTTATTTTCTTAGTTGGCATGAAATCATACTGCCTGAAAGAAAGGAAAAGATTCCCAGGGCCTCCAAAAGAAGGAATTGTAATAGCAAATACAGCACATTTATATTTAGTTTAAATATAGCCCTTGACAACCGAGCATTTACAGTGTTATAAAGAAGTCCTGTATTTTTCAGTTGAGGTTGTTCTATTTATTATGCAACATAGCACAGCACAGTTGGAAGGTCAAGGAACAGAGTAACCATATATCACACAGAGTCTTGTATGGAGGGTGGCATCTATGCTAATTTGTACAGAGATGAGATAGACCAGGGTTAAAGGAAGTCTTTGCATTAATTGTGCCATTGCTTTCACTTTAAAACAAAGTCCTAGGATTGATTTTTAAAAAACAATACAGGAAAAATTCTGTCTAGCAAAATATTTTATAAGTCACTGTTCTGTAATGTCATTTTTATTAGCACTGTAAGGGTTCTTTAAAGAATTCTTTTAACTATATCTATATAACATTTAAGATAAGTACCCTGTTCTTGCCCCCCCCCACTAGTATAGAATAGATCTAAAACTCTACCTCATCTAAAATTCTTGCTGATTTCAGTTATGAGCAGATTGTGAGCTCTTGCACTGTCACTATGAGCACGAAGTCAGTGTTACTCACACAATCTGTCTCAATGAAGTCACTGCCACTAATTACTGTGGGGTCCAAGGAAAGAATAACTCCTCCTCTTCCAGGTACCTCCAAAACCATTAACACCCTCTACCCTGCCAGCAGGAGTAGAGCTGGTGAACCCATGTTGACATGGATACACTGCCCTGCCCTCAAAATGCCTCTCTGCTTTGGGGCACTGGGTGCATGCCGTGTTTTTCAACATTCAGGGCAGGGGCCTCATGTGCTGCCTCAAGCACTGCTCTCATTTCCTTGCCCCCATGCAGCAGAATCTCACTCGTTCTATCCCTCTTCGGCCCCTCCATGTCCATGAAAGGGACAGAATTTGCTCCCACTTCAAGAGTTTCAAAATTTGGAACTGGATACACTTGTTGCAATGAACTCACTGGTGTAAAACTGTGATGACTGTAGATACCCTACACATTATGGCACAATGTATTAGTGAGGCAATGTATATTTATCTGGTAACAGGGACGCTACAACTTCTCTGTATGAGGTACATGTGAGCTTTAGTCAGCAACTTACTCAGCATTCCCAGAAATAATCTGAGCCAAGCAACTTTGGAAAACAGTCAGCCAGGCAAGGTAAAAGCTGGTACATTTTATAATAGTACATCAGCAATGATGGGAAGCAGTGTGTTATTAAATCAAATAGCAGTAACACATGGCAGTGCTTGGCTTCCAAGAACACCCAAACACCTGTAATGCCCAAAGAGTACAGCATCCAGAGAAATTAATAAAAATAATATGGGGATAGGCCACACGTTGTCTCATCAGCATGATGCCTGGTGTCATGGTTGTAAAGAGGAAAATCAAGTATTTCAGCTGTTATGAAAAGAACTCAAGAGAAACTGTGGAGAACTTGTTGAATGGGATTTTCAAAATTTACTTTAATGGGAGCAAAGTTTGGCCAACACTGGATAATCTTGAAAATCCCACTTGTTCCATCAAATGGTGGACTTCTTATCAGATTATCATATTTCATTACTGTGCTGTAGATTTTCCCAGGTAGATTTCACCCCTCATAGAACACTTAGGCATGTATTAGTGATTCATGAATATATATATATATATATATATTGTGGCAGAACTCTGACCTTGTCCCTGTGGGTCCTGCGCTTCTAGGCAGTATATGCTAGCCTCAGTGGCTCTCTGTGACCCTCCACGTAGCCCTTCTCTCTCTAGGGCCAGGGTTACAGTCTACTGAGCCCTTTTCATCATAAGCCAGCAAGGAGGTTTGTGAGAGAATTCCCACAGTCTCTGTTGTCCCTAGGGCTTGTTTTAGAACAGTTTAGCCTCCTGTCCTGACAGGGGCTTGACTTCCCCTCCCAGGAGGTGTTCCTGTAGTGGTGGGTTGGGGGGAACCAGGGCCTGCCCTCTACTCCGGGTTCCGGCCCAGGGACCCTAATGGTAGCAGCTGTTGGCAGCCAACCTTTCACTGCCAGAGTTGCTACATTTCCCTGGGCCACTTCCCCACAGCTCTCCTGCTTCTCCCTTACCTTAGGGCTCCCTTATTAATAACTTGAGGGTGTCTTCATTAACCAGTCCTTCAGCTGCACTTCCTCTCCCCTGGCTCTCCTCTGCCTGACTGGACTGAGCCTTTTTTATAGTATCAGTGGGGCCTTAATTAGAGTCAGGTGGTCACATTAGCTTAATGGCCTCACCTGACTCTTTGCAGGTTAATTGGAGTCAGGTGTTCTCATTAGCCTGGAGCAGCCCCTGCTCTGGTCAGTCAGGGAACAGAAAACTGTTAATCCAGTGGCCAGTATATCTACCTTCTGCTATTCTGCTGTACCCAACTGGCCTGGGTCTATCACTATATATATATCCAAGTCAGTTGGACGGCTTACCACTCCCTCCTTTCTATCTTTTGTATGGTCCCAGAGAGCAGTGGAAAAGGTGGGAAGGCACATAGCACAAACATAGCCTGACCCTGCAAGATGCCATTCATGGCTTCACATCCCAGGTCCTGACAGGAAAGGCCACAGGGCACTTCATTGCTGTTTCCAGCTGCAGAGAGATCCATCATGAGCCCACCAAATTTACTTACAACACATGAAGATTTTTCTAGTTACATGTTCCACTCTGCTTAATCCAACCCCTACCATTTAAATCTTGGTGTCCATCTCCCCTGCAATGGGCAGAGCACAGAGACATAGGAAGCTATGCTCCATCCATGACAGGAGAAGTTGATATTTTCTCTGGGGTAGGGCTGATCGTGTACTTACAAAAACACCATCACACACATTGACAGTCATGACCATAACAGGTCTCTTATCCATGGAAGGAACAGTGCTCCAAGACATCAATGAATCACGGTACTCCAGTTGGTGGATGTTTTGTTCTCCCTGTTTCTTGTACCATTCCTGGACTGAACTCAGACCTTCTATTATCCCCAGCTGTCATCTAACAAAGCTCACTCTACTTAGTTTGCTAAGAGTGAAAGTCTCTCTCATTTGTAAGGGGCTGTGTGCTCATTCAAGAGTCACTACTCCCCCCTGAGTGGTAAGGACTTCAAGTTTTAGGTGTCATCCCAAAGACAGTACCTGCAGTAGCAAAGTTCACTTTCTCCTTAAGCAAGGGCATTGGTGCAATACTTACTCAAAGGCATGACTGTCACCAGTAAATCACCATGTTCTCTGGAAGTCTCCCATCCAAGTATTAACTATACTCAATCCTGTGTATAGCTTGTGAGATCAGATGAGATCCCACTCTGAGGTGGCATGGATAGCTTTATTGTGAAAGTGAACAAAACTATGCTATTAAATGTGATGTTTTCATCCCTAGTTGCCACTGGACATAACCAGCTGTAAATGTATCTCTTCATTTTGCAGGCACCACTATTCACTACTAAAATATATAAAAGAGCTCATATGTTTACATGAACTTCATCATTTAGCTTATTTCATTTCTGTAGATAGTTCCAGACAGGGTGATCCCTGGTAAACAAAGGATACCTATATGGAACTCAAGTTGTATGGGGAAGCCTATTTGCTTGGCTGTAATTAGTAGGTTTTTCCTTTAATAAATGCCTCCTCTGTTTAAGACTGTGATTCCATATTTCATGGCAACAACAACAAAGGACCTTTCTATGCCAGTGAGGTACTCAGATATTACCATCAGGGGTTCCAGGACAACACCCTGATATAGATATAGGTAACAGTGAACCATGTGAATAAATGCACAAAATCTTGCTTCTCATCACATTTTCCATCATTGCTGCTCCAAAGTATCCAAAGGAAGACTGAGTGAAACATTTTATAGTAATATAAACAGAACTCTAATTTCTTTTTAAAAAGTAATCAAGAACTGATTTAAACATAATTTTGGCATTTTGATCAGTTAACATATCATGGGTGAGTGGGAATTCATTGTCTGGGATATTTTCTATAACTTAGTAACCTGCTTTGGAAAGAGATTCACTGAGTATTTCAGTGGAAAAGTACACGTCTTTATTAGAAGTTTTCTCTAATGTGCTAGAGCACGGGGACTTGGCATGCCTGCCTATTTCTCATCTAATAAAAAAAAGAGATGATTCATTGTTAATGGAAATGAGTCCTCAAGTAAATTGCTGCCTCTGCTACGCTTTGGTATTTGTAAGCAATAACTGGAAGCTGTTGTACATTTGCCCTGGCCTGCCGTACATTTGCCTAATGTAAGGTGAAACAGCTGTTTTTCACCTTAGATGAGTCTGCACATCAGTGTTGGCAAGGGGCTTTGAGATTGTGTGAATACATATATAATTTTTTTAAATAAAGGCGGTCCTGTGAAAACTGCTGGCCATGGTACTGCATCAGTGAATAAGCTAACAAATAGGGTTAGCCAGAAAACAAGAAGTCTGTTTCGTGAAAAATTGAGCTTTTGAAATCTATTTTCGTTCCACATCTGATTCAGAGCAGGGCCTTGAACCGGAGTCTCCCACTTCCTAGGCAACTGCCCTACCCACCAAAATATTGGCTTTTCTGGAGAGAATTTCTCTTTTTTTTCCTCAATTGCATCCTGGTCTTGAGAAAGCTTCCTAAGGAAAAAAATTTTGGTTTTAATGAATTGGCATTTTCTGACCAAAAAAAAGTTTAATTGAAAAATTCCTGACCAGCTCTACTAACAAGTAATAAATTACAATGATCTCCATTAGCCCATAGGCTAGAAGAAGCAACTTCTCATTTGTACAAGAGGAGAGGCTAGATGGTCAAAACAGGTCTTTTCTACCCATAAATTAGGATTCATTGACCCAGTTTTGGATCTTTCATTAATCCATGGGGCAGCTTCTGTTTTTGTCTGTTGTGTTTGAGGTACTGGTATTGGAGAGTTGGTGGTGAATTAGAAAAACAACTTACTATATTAAAAGGGAGACTGCAAAGTGACAACAGAAGAGGGAAATTTCCAATGGTGTCTAATGCCACAAGAACATTTTCTGCCAAAATTCTGACATATTATGATGTTAAAAGCATTGCGACTTCAAAACAAACTCTCATTGGCAGATCATCCCTCCTCTTGAACTTCTCCCAACCCCACAGGAGTATTATTCTTCTGCCTATGGATGCAGTAGCCTTCTACACATTAATCGTTTCATGAGCATCACATGCATCACAATTTAAATGGGAGTTGGGTCTGAATAGGACCAGTGGAAGCATGGCCTTAGTTTCTAGCTCATGTTTTCAATGCAATAGTCCCATTTTTAAGAAAGCTTTGAATATGGAAATCCCCCCCCTCCAAAAAATGTAAATATTAAGTTGCTTAGCTACAGTTAGAGATGAGTCTGACCAGAGCTCTCAGGTTGTTGAAAGCCCAAACTCAGATCTAAGTTTTGAAGGTGATATTCTAAACACCCTGAAACTTTGGGTGGTTAGAATCTGGATCTGATTTTTATGGTTTGTGCATTTGTTGTAGGAGTTTTCACGCCAAACACTGCTGCTGTGAACTAATACTGGCAATCACATCGTATTAAAAAAAATGTCCTTCAAGATTAAGCGTCTGAGCTACAGGGCAGATTGCATCCCTCTAAACTCAATTCCTTCTTCTCTTGATGAATGGCACCAGCTTCTTTATTTCAGTTTTATATCATTATACTCACCTAGCCAGCTGAGGCCCATTTCAGACCAACTCATAATTGTGATTCATTTTTCTTGTGGAATAGTGAGAAGTACATTATGAACTAAACACAAACTGCAACACATTTTTTAAAAATGATCTAAACATTCACGTCCCTATTGTTCTCATTACCTGCTTTCTCCTCTTCCTTCAGACCAATATTTTTATGAAACATGATTTATCACAAGCTGCTCATGTACATGCACAGTTCCAGAAACGTGCAATGTAATATTCATTCTCAATAGCATGTAGTTTTGTATTACCTAGGCAGACAGACCACTGCTGAATAATACATGTAGCAGTAGTATGCATACCCAAAATATGAGATTCATCATTCCAGTAAAGCTTAGAAGATGGGATCTTTAATCTTACATTTAGGACTGATTCGTTGATAAAAACCTTCCATTTGTAACTGTTTATACTGTTTTGCTTTCACATACAATAGATTAAATTTTACTCCATGGTCTGACAGCCTTTTTCCTCCCAACATAAATAGTGTCCGGTATTATCTTACACCCAGGTTAGCCCCACAAGAAAAAAATGAATATGCATGTATGCAGGTGGTCATGTCATGAGCCTTTTATTTGTACAATACTTCTATTTAGCATCTTATATGGATGATCATGTAATAATGTCTATGATACACTGGTAGGTTGGGTCCTGGGCTGGTGGTGGTGGTGTTCCTAACCATACTTCCCCTTGTAGACTGTTCTTTCCCCCCACCTCCTCCAGTGGTCATTTGGCTAAATTATTCTTATTTGGTTCTTTTCATCTTTCATTGCAAGTTAGCGTCTCTCTCAATATAATCATTTTTGTTGCTCAAAAGGTTAAAGTGTTAAGTTTGGGACAATACTCAAAAGTTCATATGCTTATACCTGCCTTTTGGATCTGCCCCACATAACTGAAATGTTGTTTTCCAGACAAACTATGAAAACAGCCTCTCTCATAAGTATTTTATCCTATACCAGGCAGTGCAGAGATGCACAAAAATTAACATTAAAAACCCAACAAAACATTTTCAAAGCTCAAATAGAAGTTTGATTGCAATTCTGTCCTAATTTGGGTCAAAGGCTCAAGTCAGTTCTTATTTTATCTGAACTGGTTTGCCCATCTGTGCCTCAGATTTCATTAGGACACATCAGGCCAAATCCAGCTGTGGCATATCCAGGCAAAACTCCACTGAGTACTTCAATACAGAAATGGTGGGTGCTAACGGTGGGGATTTGTTTAGCTCCACAAACTCTCCCACTAGCTGAAAGATGACAGTGCTGCCTGCTAGCTGAAGCCAGACGTAGCTTACACAGAAAGATTGAAGAACATTTGAAGATCTCTCAGTGGGGAAAATCTTCCTTGGATCTGTGAGCAAACAGCCAGTTAACCAGTAAAGCCACATAAGCACAGCACATGAGCACAGCATAAATAGATTAACTAAAAGAAAGCTTTTTCCAGATATGCTTAGTCTTCTCCAATATATAGATCTACTGTTGTTTTAATACTGGGAGAAGCAGTTGGGATGAAATGAGTTCAAAAACTTATTTTGTTTCATTAAAATATTTTTTCTTCATCTGCACATCAGATTTTGTAGTTGTGACATCCAGAGTTTTACAAGCAAAGGAATGTTTAGACTGAATGTAAGGGAAATCATGCCTCATCAATCTACTAGAATTTGAGGGGGTCAACAAGCACGTGGACAAGGGATATAGTGTATTTAGATTTTCAGAAAGCCTTTGACAAGTTCCCTCACCAAAGGCTCTTAAGCAAATTAAGCAGTCATGGGATAAGAGGGAAGGTTCTCTCATGGATTGATAACTAGTTAAAAGATAGGAAACAAAGTGTAGGAATAAATGGTCAGTTTTCAGAATCGAGAGGGGTAAATAGTGGTGTCCGCTAGGGGTCTCTACTGGGCCCAGTCCTATTCAACATATTCATAAATGATCGGGGAAAAGGGGTAAAAGGTGAGGTGGCAAAATTTGCAGATGATACAAAACTACTCAAGACAGGTAAGTCCCAGGCAGACTGCGAAGAGCTACAAAAGGATCTCTCAAAACTGGGTGACTGGGCAACAAAATGGCAGATGAAATTCAATGTTGATAAATGCAAAGTAATGTACATTGGAAAACATAATCCAAACTACACATATAAAATGATGGGATCTAAATTAGCTGTTACCAGTCAAAAAGGAGATCTTGGAGTCATTGTGGATAGTTCTCTGAAAAGATCCACTCAATGTGCAGTGGCAGTGAAAAAAGCAAACAGAATGTTTGGAATCATTAAGAAAGGGATAGATAAGAAGACAGAAAATATCATATTGCCTCTACATAAATCTATGATACGCCCACATCTTGAATACTGTGTGCAGATGTGGTTGCCCCATCTCAAAAGAGATATATTGGACTTGGAAAAGGTTCAGAAAAGGACAACAAAAATGATTAGGGGTATGGAACAGCTGTTGTATGAAGAGATTAATAAGACTGAGACTTTTCAGCTTGGAAAAGAGATGACTAAGGGGGGATATGATAGAGGTCTATAAAATCATGACTGGTGTGGAGAAAGTAAATAAGGAAGTGTTATTTACTCCTTCTCATAACACAAGAACTAGGGGCCACCCAATTAAATTAATTGGCAGCAGGTTTAAAACAAACAAAAGGAAGTATTTTTTCAAACAACGTACAGTCAACCTGTGGAACTCTTTGCCAGAGGATGTTGTGAAGGCCAAGACTATAACAGGGTTAAAAAAAAGAACTAGATACGTTCGTAAAGGATAGGTCCATTAATGGCAATTAGCCAGGATGGGCAGGGATGGTATCCCTAGCCTCTGTTTGCCAGAAGCTGGGAATGGGTGACAGGGGATGGATCCCTTGATGATTATGTTCTGTTCATTCCCTCTGGGACACCTGGCATTAGCCACTATCAGAAGACAGGATACTGGGCCAGATGGACCTTTGGTCTGACCCAGTATGGCCTTTCTTTTGTTCTTAATGTGATGAAAAGTTTCCTCTGGGCAGAGGTGAAAGTAAGCCGGTCCGGTCCGGTACGGCGTACCGGCAAGAGCCAGTACGCCGTGCCGGACCGCACCGGCTTCCGCAGCGGGGGTTTAAAAGGCTCTGGGCTCCCCACCAGAGCTCTTTAAATCCCACCCGCAGCTCCGGCGGCCGGGCTGGGGCCGGGCTTTAAAGGGCTCAGAGCTCCTGCCGCTGCGGGGAGCCCCGAGCCCTTTAAATCCACCCCGCAGCTCCAGCTGCCGGAGCTGCAGTGGGGATTTAAAGGGCCCGGAGCTCCGCGGCGGCCAGAGCCCCGGGCCCTTTAATTTGCCCCTGAGCCCCGGGGGCTCCCAGCCACCCCTGAAGCTGGGAGCCCCGGGTTGATTTAAAGGCCCTGGGGCTCCCAGCCACAGCCAGTGCCCCAGGGCCTTTAAATCTTGAGAGGCGCCGCCTCTTCAGGTTCAGGCCACGCCTCTTCCAGATGAGGCCACACACCCCCTAGGACTCCAGCAGTACCGGTAAGTCCTGTAAGTTACTTTCACCCCTGCCTCTGGGTGGGATCTATTGCTCTGCAGATCACAGTCTCCAAAGAGAAGACGACAGACTTTCCATTGCTTGGGTTGTTTAAATTTGGATTATATATTGTGGGAAGAACTCCCGTACTGGCACAAATGAATTAGATACCTAAACAGATAACATAAGAACGGCCATGCTGAATCAAATCAAAGGTCCATCTAGCCCAGTATCCTGTCTTCCGACAGTGACCAGTGCTTCAGAAGGAAGCTTCAGGTGCTTCAGAGGGAATGAACACAACAGGTAATCATCAAGTGATCCATCCCCTGTACTTCACCTTTAAATTATAGCATTCTATATTAATCTAAGCCAGTAACATTGTCATTCATTATGCAGATATCTACATCCTATCATATAAATGTACTTATAACAGTTTATGCCACAATGGAAAACTTAGGCCTGTTGATATTACAAATATTGTACCATTTTAATTAAATTGATTTTAAACCAATCTTATTTAAATGGTACAAACCCCCAATGTAGATCCATTTAAACCAGCTTAACACTTGCTTAAATTGGTTTATCTTGTGTTGGTAAACTACTAAATTAAGCTGAATTGATTTAACACTGAGTGAAAAATTGTTTTAAGTGCTTCTACATTCAGGGTTTGCACCAGTTTAACTAGATCAGTCTACAATCAATTTAGTTAGCCTATTTTTCTCATATAGTTGCACTGAAATGGAGTACACACCCTGCCAAAAATTCACTTTTTAAAAGTCCTGACTGTAAACCAAAGAGTTGCTTGAACTGAGCAATGCAGACCCTCACACCATAGAAAAAGCTGCTTTCAATATAAACTTCTTCAAATCAATAGCACGTATCCCTCTCCACCCCAGCTCTTCAATCCAAACTTTCAACTCACAGACATGAGCACACCCAAACAGAACGCATGCAGAACTGAAGACAGTTAATTGTGGGGTATTATCATCACTCTAACCAGAGCAGTAAAAAAGTAACAAACACTATATGCAATAGACAGGTGATGCATTAAAATATCTCCCAAATTCATTCAATACTCTATTTGTTTTATGGAATGAAAATAAGACCCTGGTCTATAAACTATAAGCCAGACGGTGTTCCCATTCAAGGGAATTTTCTCATTGACTTCAACAGGTGCACGTCATGTAGCTGGAAGTTATATACTTGATGCAGGTAAAATTCTATGACTTGTGTAATGCAACAGGTCTGGCTAGATGATCATAATGGTCCCTTCTGGCCTTAAGGTCTATGAAAACATTATAAAATACTAGGAATTACAGCCAACTCTTTAGAATTGAATTCAGCGACAGCACACCTTCCCTAGTTACAATCTATCATTACAGTTGCTCTTTTCAGAACAGAACAATTTGTAAGATTTAGGGCCAAATTTTTGGCTGGTGTTAATGGAGAGAATTTGACCCTTATTCTTTGTGCTACACTTAAAAACAGTTGCAGTAGATATACTTTTGCAAAGATTTTTTTAAATTAACCACCTCAATATACAAGATACTGTGTAAATTCTAGAATTATATCTATGGAGCTTACTATAAACATCATAAAAATAAGAGTTGCAAAAAATGACTGGGTTATTTAGTAAATATGGTCTGTTGGTTAAAACACAGGACCGAGAGAATCAAAAGATCTTATTCCTCACTCTACCACTGACTTACTATGTGACCTTGGGTAAGTCACTTAATTTCTCTGAGCCTTAGTTTGCAGTCTGTAAAATGGGAAATGATATATCTTCTTTTCCCCTCCCTTTGTCTGGCTGGTCTATTTAGACTTTAAGCTCTTCAGAGCAGGGACGGTCTCATACAGTGTGTTTATAGACTAGGACCCCAATCCCAGGCAGGACTTCTAGGTACCACCATACTATTAAAACTTCCCTGTTTATTTCTACCTACCATTGCAGATGAGAAAGAGGGGGATGCTGTTAACCAGTCTGCATCTGGGATTGTGCTTCCACCTAATGAGCTATAATTATTATATTTCTACCTCTACAGAATGCAGGTGCTTTTTTAGCACTGGATGATCAACGTGCTAACCAAATCAAACATGTACAGACTAAGAATAACATAGATTTAAATTTGGTGAGAAATTTGGTAGTTTTACCCTGAAAAGAGGACAAAATCAACACACAGTCTAATTAATCAAAATAATGCATTACAAGATAGCCTCGTTTTAGCAATTACACCACACGGCGCTCCTCTGCTACTTTCATGTATTTAAAAAAGGTTTTATATCGTCTGCTGTCCTTGATGGCTCGGGTTTGTCCTAGCAATCACATTCTCATTACCAACATTAAGCTGCCATGTAAAAGAACTGCCTCTCTCCTGACGGAAGCACTATCAAGTGAGCCAGGAACACAAATAAGAGCCCCACAACAGTTTAGTTACTGGACAGGATTGTGCTCTCTATCATCAGAATGAAAACATCTTTTACAAGGCTCCGGCTCCCACAACAAAACATCAGCAACTCTCATGTGCACCCATCGAGCTGATGATATAAAATCATTTTATCCTATTCACTGGGGAGGGCTGAGTGAGTTAGATGGCCATTGTTATGACCACTCTGGTGCCCACCCAGCCAAGATGCCGGATGATAATCAGGTAACTGAATTCACATGATATTTGATAAAGGATGGGTCAGATCCCTTTCATCTGTTGGCAGAAAAACCCTTCTCTAGTTGCTATAAGGCCCAGGAATATAGTTCTGTTAAATTTCACTATTTAAAAAGAGCATGAAAATGAAATGTATGAGAACGAGGATTGTTGTTATTATTGAACTTACATAATTAAAGACATGAGGGAGGCCCCTTCCATTGAAGCCCATGGCAGCACTCCTCTGTACAGCATAGCCTGGGAAAAGTACACAGTTATAAATGGCAATATTCACTATCAGGCATGTTTTAACTATTGCCAACATTTTCACACTTGGATGCCTAAGTGTGAAAATGTACCTTACATCTATATTTAGGCACCTAAATGAAGGTGGCCTGATTTACAGGGGGTGAATTTATGGGGGATTTTCAAAAGCTTCTAAGGGATTTAAGATCTCAAATCCTACTGACTTTCAACAGGGCTTGTGCTCTTAAACCTCTTAGGTGCTTTGGAAAAGCCTACCCTCAGGTGCCTAACTTTAGAAAAGCACCTGGAATTACACACAAAGCACTACTGGTGAGCAGAGCTGCAAAGCAGTGCAAAACTCCAAACAACCTTTCCCTTGTGGATATCTGAGATGAAGTCTGCCCATAACCTTCCAACTTACCGTAGGGCAATTCAGAATGCTGTGCTGGCTCTTAGCCATTCATTCTCTCTCAGAGTTTGTCCTTTCAACAGTACATTCCACTGCCTAAATTTTCATCCAAGAACCCCAGTGTTTGCCTTAAAATCTAGCCGTGTGCAATCCCAGCTGATGTACAAACTGTGCAAAGGCTTTTCTGAGCTTCCTGAAAGCCACAAATTAGTGTGTGCGAATTCGGCTACATAACTCTTACTGACATAATACATTCCATGTCTGCCCGTCAGTTAGATTTGGTATTCTTTATTCCTATGCTAAACGGTTGATAGATTTGACAGCTGCTGCATTTCAACTCAGAGATGGCAGCATTTCAGTAGTGGATGAAGTAATTCCTGTGTACCTGTACATTCAGAAACTGACTCTGGATGAAGGCCTTACTACACCTTAAAGGACACACTCACCATTCTTGCTCAATACTAACATAATGCTGTGTGTGTGTGTACAAATATACTGTAGGTATAAGCAATTTTTGTACAGAATATTGGAAAATGGAGCTTTTTTTTAAAAAAAAAAAAGCCTCTCTATTATATAATATGCCTGTCATCCTTATGCATGTGTATTCCTGCCCAGAGTATATACATTTCTATGCATATGAAAATCATATGAATTAATTGTACTAACAGGAGCAAGGACAGAGAGATGAAATGACTTGTCCAAGGTCATGCAGCAGGTCAGTGTTCTAGGAGCTGGGAACAGAACGTGGGTCCCCAGTGCACTGCACCACGCTGCTTCGCTAACATTATATAATGCTTAATAAGTAAGGCAAGCGTTTGCTGTAAGATGTAGTAAGGCCTAGATCCAGAGTCACTTCTTGAAAACAGATTTTAAAAGGAGCGAGGATAGGGGAGCACAGGATGAAGGCCAAATCCAAGGATTTTTTTAGGACTGACCACAGAAAAAATAAAAAGGGAAAAAGAACCCCAACCCTTCTTTAGGGAAGCTAAATTTGCAAAAGGAAAGGCACATACCTGTAATGCAAATGCTTCGAGTCTTTCCCAAGGAATTTGCCTACATGTTAAACAAGAGAGTCCCAATCCATAGCCCACTATCCAAATACCAACAAATTTTGCATGTTCAAAGTTAGGAGTCTGTGGCTTATGCACATTTCTAGTGGCTGTGTGTACTTTAAACACTGTCATGTGCAATGCAAATCTGTTTCTAAACGTGAAGATTCCAAGATAACATTTGCTAGGGTACAGGAGTAATCAGCATATACCAAAGAGACACAAGCCTTGCAAAACGAAGACTTACTTGGAGACATAGGATCTGAAGAAATACAGGAGAATCACAGCAGCAAAGTCACTAGAAGCAACCAACAGAGCTGGAAGCAAAACCAAATATTAGTTTCATGTGGATATGGATGTTGCACACCTCCTCCCCCAACCCTTTCACCACTCAATAGGAAAAAGAAACCATGCTTGGTCCAAAGCACCAGCTGCAATCATTTTGAATATGTTCCCCAAGAAGGCCAAGAGAGAAGGAATTACTAATCCTTAAAAGAAAACCACCACATACTTCTGAAGACAAGAAAAACTCATCAATGGACAGATTGATCAGTGTACCTCTTGAACAAAGTAATACATAATTCCAGACCAACCAACCCACCCCTGTCATGGTAAAGTTGCATGGTAAAGCCCTGGAAAGTGAGAAAATGCCAAAGTAAAGTTACAAATGCAGACTTAACTCTGCCCCTTTGTGCATGTGTATTAAAATACTAGGCCAGATCCTCAGCTAGTATAAATTGTTGTAGCTCCATTTCTTTCCATTGAGCTATAACAATTTACATCAGGTGAGGATCAAACTCACGGGCTCAAATTACATGAACAACAAATTCTCAAATAACAAACACACTATACATGGGGTCCACAACCACCTTCTGGACCATTATTATTAATTTGCCTTATGGTACATGAAATCCCCAAATCAACAGCAGGGCCCCATTGTGCTAGGCATTGTACAAACACAAAACACCCTCCATGCTCCAATGAAATTATCATCTAATTTATTTTTTGACCTGAGCCCAGCTCTGCTATTCTTCTCTATTGGCTCTGTGGATACTTTGGATTTCATTCACGTATAACTGGAGGGACCCATTTTCCTCTTTTTGCATAAGCCATATGTAACTATTTCCTGTAACTGCAGGCTGAGGACAAAGCTGATCAACTGCAGAATTTTACTGCTGTTGAGCTCAGCCAACAGGCAATATCTGTTCATCAACTGCACTGAAGATACCAGTACAAACAAATGTGTCACTGGACAACTTTCAGCTAAGCTAATAACTCATATGCACGCCTTGCTAGCCAGTGTACTGAAAACTAAACAATCTGAGCCCACAATTTATTTACCATGATACCCGCTGGTATATTTGACATATCTGGTATATTCAAAGTTTGCAACACCAAGTGTCACACATTTGCAACTTCAGGGGCCAAGTGGATCTAATTTCCAATGTCAATATATACACCTCTACCCGATATAACGCGACCCGATATAACATGAATTCGGATATAACGCGGTAAAGCAGTGCTCCGGGGGGGCGGGGCTGCGCACTCCGGCAGATCAAAGCCAGTTCAATATAACGTGGTTTCACCTATAACGCGGTAAGATTTTTTGGCTCCCGAGGACAGCGTTATATCGAGGCAGAGGTGTAGTTAGTTAGTTACATAAATCCTCTCATAAGCTGTACATTATAATAATAGTGTAATACATTATGGATGTGTGCTTTAGATATCAAACTGGTTCCTCTAAAAACATTACAAGCTATGTCTACACAGCAGCTAGGAGATGTAGTTACCCGCTTGAGCAGAAATAGCAGCATGGCAATGGTGGCCTAGGGAGTGGTTCAGAATTGTTGCCCAGGTACAACCCCATCCAATATCCTGGTACTAGCTGAAACCACCGCCCCAGCCACACTGCTATTATAGTCTGCTAGTTTGAGGAGAGGTAGCACAAATACATCCACCCGAGCTGGATGAAAAAAAACAATTAATTGAGAGGCAAAGCAGAGCATTTATTACTCTCTTCCAATTCTTTTGATTTACATCCCCATTGTACCTGAGTCTCTCACAATCTTTTATGTACTTCTCACGATACCTCTTAGGTAGGGAAGTGCTATTATCCCTTTTTTGCAGATGGGGAACTAAGGCACTGAAAGATTACATGACTTGCCCAAGGTCACACAAGAACTCCATAGCAGAGCAGAATTGAACTTGGGTCTCTTGCATCCCAAACTAATGCCTTAACCACTAGACCATCCTTTTCTAGGCAAAATATGGAAAACTCTAGAAGAGGGAAGTAGGGAAGGAAAAAGGGTCTAAGTCCACAACTTAGTCCTGTAAATAAACAAACTAGGGAAATACAACCTAGATGGAGCTACTATAAAGTGGGTGCATAACTGGTTGGAAAACTATTCCCAGAGAGTAGTTATCAGTGGCTCACAGTCATGCTGGAAGGGCATAACGCATGGGGTCCCACAAGGATCAGTTCTGGGTCCGGTTCTGTTCAATATCTTCATCAATGATTTAGATAATGGCATACAGAGTACACTTATAAAGTTTGCGGACGATACCAAGCTGGGAGGAGTTGCAAGTGCTTTGGAAGATAGGATTAAAATTCAAAATGATCTGGACAAACTGGAGAAATGGTCTGAAGTAAACAGGATGAAATTCAATAAGGACAAATGCAAAGTACTCCACTTACGAATGAACAATCAGTTGCACACATCCAAAATGGGAAATGACTGCCTAGGAAGGAGTACTGCGGAAAGGGATCTGGGGGTCATAGTGGATCACAAGCTAAATATGAGTCAACAGTGTAACACTGTTACTAAAAAAGCAAACATAATTCAGGGATGTATTAGCAGGAGTATTGTAAGCAAGACATGAGAAGTAATTCTTCCACTCTACTCCACGCTGATTAGGCCTCAACTGAAGGATTGTGTCCAGTTCTGGGCGCCATATTTCAGGAAAGATGTGGACAAATTGGAGAAAGTCCAGAGAAGAGCAACAAAAAATGATTAAAAGTCTAGAAAATATGACCTATGAGGGAAGATTGAAAAAATTGGGTTTGTTTAGTCTGGAGAAGAGACAACTGAGAGGGGACATGATGACAGTTTTTAAGTACATAAAAGGTTGTTACAAGGAGGAGGGAGAAAAAATGTTCTCCTTAACCTCTGAGGATACAACAAGAAGCAATGGGCTTAAATTGCAGCAAGGGCAGTTTAGGTTGGACATTAGGAAAAACTTTCTGTCAGAGTGGTTAAGCACTAGAATAAATTGCCTGGGGAGGTTGTGGTATTTCCATCATTTGAGATTTTTAAGAGCAGGTTGGACAAACACCTGTCAGGGATGGTCTAGATAATACTTAGTCCTGCCTTTAGTACACGGGACTGGACTAGATGCCCTCTCGAGGTCCCTTCCAGTTCTATGATTCTATTAAATGTTCCGGGCCATTCCCGTCATATAGATGCAACAGGTCAGTCATGGCTACATTTCATTCTGTCGTTTGTGACTTCGCATCTGTAACTCGTAAAAAGAATACTGCACTGACCACTATCTGTTTCCCTTCCATTTATTCATTTCAGAGCGGGCGGGGGGGGGAGGGGAATAGGAATCTGTTCCATCATAAACCTTAACCCAAAACCAAACCTATAGCTGAACAAAACATCTATTAAGGTTTGAAAAAGCTCCATTAGGGTTGTCATCAATTTCCACATGCCTTTTTGCTCCCTAGTTCTGGCTCTGGAAGTGCCAACAATCCCACAGAAAGTCTGTTCTGAAATTCCCAACCTGATTGCGTAGAGCCAGCCCATCCAGATAAAGCACCTAAAATGAACCCAAAGTGTGAAGCTTTTGAGGCTTATGTTAGCCCAGTTGAGATTCATGGCCTCACTTATTAGCTGATTCTCTCATTTACTTGGTAGCAGCACAAGGAAATTTCTAAAGCAAAGTATATAAAGGTGTGATAATGAAGAGTAAGATAATAAGACCTCATGATTTAACTAAACACTGCTAGTTATTTGCCACTGGGTGTTCTGATTAATAATAGGGGAGTTTTATTAAACTAGCTATTCTTCACCTTATAAGAACAGTTGCCAGCAACTCTTTGAAAGGCTGTAATTCCAATTCAGTCATGCTATGCAGGAGATGTGAGAATTTATGGTTAGCCAATATGGTTAATCATGACCAGCTAGACAGACAGTAATGTAGCTCTCAAGTCACTTATGCTGCCTAATTTATCTCAGATGGGCAGAAATCCATGTCTTGATGCGCAACAGTAAGTGTCAGAGCTCGTGACAGTTCCCAGACCTCAGCTGCATTCCACAGTCATGCAACAAATTTGTAGAAGCACTTCCACTCACAGGAAAAGCCTTGTTAGAATATGGAAATTTACACTGTTGGGTAACAAAAAGTTTGCATCAGTGCAACTTAAAGTCACCCAGGTGCAGCGCATCATCATTGGGTGTGGTGTATGTATAGCAGCACTAATGCAAAAAACCCAGTGTGACTAGGAGCACCAGTGTGTACAGACACAGCTTCTTCATGCAGTTCAAGTGGGCAACCGTTGCTATAGCTATAGGAAGGACACCAAGCACCTGCCTCACAGCAGGCATGGGCTGCCAGAGCCTTTGATGGCTTTATGCCTAACCCACTTGGATCCTTATTCACCACTATGTTACTTCAGTGTTATATGGATGGTATAAATCCATTGAATGGAGTTAGACACACACAAAAGTGAAGTAAGGCAGTGTGAGAACCAGGCCTTAAAATATAACAAGAGTAATGCCAAAGGTATCGTCAGAAATACAGAAAATTACTGTAGTACAGGACACCTAGAACCTTATTCTCCTTTCACTTGCATTGATGTAAACAGGAGTAACAGTGAAGTCAATGGAGTTATATCAGTGTAAAAGTGGACAGAGAGGAAAATCACACATTAGAATGCAACATTGCACACCTCAGTGTTTCCATCTCTTACAATTTTATCATGTGTCTTGTGACATTTAGTGTATTTCTTAAAGCCCAGCCTCCTAGAGTCATGGTATTGCATGAGAATCTTACTTTTTTTATGAAAACTTTTTTAGCCCTTGTAGTTGCAAAGCTTGAAAATATGTGACCAGAAGGCAAAGAAAAAGAATATAATATGTATTATATTTACAACTCAGGATTTTTTAAGCCTGATTTTTTTGTGGCCCGACTCATGAGTTTTGAATGTTTTGGGTTTGCAGTACTGACACCTTCACCCTCACTACTATCTGTCCTGACCTGCTACAGTAACAGAGAACTATGCTTTCCTTGCATTGATTATAAACGCACGACAAAACCATTGTGAGGAAGTATTTCTGTAGGGAGTGAGGGCTGGACGCGCACTTGTGAAGAAAAAAAGTGCTTAAAGCAGAACATTTCAGGAGCTATATGAGCTTGGGGTCTGGCACCGACCCAGGCTCTACTGAGGTCAATGAGCACTCAGCCCGTCCCAGGGTGACACCACCTAAGGACAGCAGAACTTTGTCCAGAATATTTTTATTTGAAAACATTTATTTCATTTTATTTGAAAATTTCTTTCCAAGAAATTCTGGGTGTGGGAGGAGTTTTCATTTAGTAATTCGGAAAACACTTAATTCAACACGTAACTTCATAACCAGGATTAGATTTAAAACTTTTCTTGTTTCTTAATTCAAGGTGTTTTGTCCTGGCAGCTAAAGTTAGGACATGGCTCTTAATAATTCTCTTAACTGAAAGTGCACCCATTATTCTCCTGAACTAAGAAAAGCATTATCTGAAGTGCTTTTTTATTTGTGCTAAAAGCCCAGGGAGGGCTCCAGCGGAGAAGTCCAGGAGATTATTCAACAATGGATTAGCCTTTGTGATACTTATTAAACATGTCACATCAAAAATACATATTGTTGTGACAGCACTATTTGAGAGTCAGTATACCATTATACATTGACAACGTTTGTAGAAACTTTGCCCACACAGCAGTCTAGAGCTTCAAAACATTAATTTATATGTAGTTCATCAGTACAATGCACCCGGTTGTTATGACTAACAATTTGCATGCAGTTACTCACTGTGAATATACTTCTGCAATAAGCGTGTGTATAAATTAGGTGTGTGCTTTATCGATTTGCACACCTAAACTGGTTTAAAATTAGGTCATTTAGCTGGGCAATTTCATACACTAGCAGTATAATGGCACAGTTTAGGTGGTTTTCTATAGATCAGGGGTCAGCAACCTTTCAGACGTGTTGTGCCAAGTCTTCATTTATTCACTCTAATTTAAGGTTTCACGTGCCAGTAATACATTTTAACATTTTTAGAAGGTCTCTTTCTATAAGCCTATAATATATAACTAAACTATTGTTGTATGTAAAGTAAATAAGGTTTTTAAAACGTTTAAGAGGCTTTATTTAAAATTAAATTAAAATGAAGAGCCCTCACGGACTGGTGGCCAGGACCTGGGCAATGTGAGTGCCACTGAAAATCAGCTCGCGTGCCGCCTTCAGTTGCCTACCCCTGCTATAGATAAAAAGCATATTATTCACTGACATGCCCAACTCATGCCATAGAACATGCAAGACAAAGTCCTTACCGCATTATGACCAGCTGTATTGTACTGATGGGCTGCATGTAATTTAATGTACAGCAACATCTTGATTTTCCGATCACTAGGCTGCTATGTGGTCACAATCTGTTTAAGTTTCTACAGTAGATATCTGTGAGCTAACTAAAATTATTCTATAATAAATTACTATGGTAATTTCCATGCACAGTTACCCAATGTACTTCATAGGCAATTATAATTGCACATGCAATTAAGTGCCTAACTTGTTTAAAAATTAGGCCTTGTGTCCATTTCACAACCAAACAGCAGGAGTGATGGTATGTCCCACTCAATGGCACACATGCCACTAAATGTTACAAACTCCATTCTCATATTTCAGTTCGGCAATTTCATTGCCAGTTTGCCTGATGAAATAGAGGACAGTAAAACAAAAAAAAGCTACAGTTTCATTTACCTTAGCAGTATGATGATTCAAAACCTGATACCAAATTAATTGTCATATATATAATAAACAGTCTTGTTTAGTTGCTCTCCCCATAATGCCTCATTCTCGGAGGGATGGTCTGCAAGAATTAGGTATGTTTTTTCTTTAAAACTCATAAATAATATTAAGGCAAGATTATATCACAGCTGACAACACTATATTTCTGTCTCATTGTTTTCCATGTATTGGTTTATGGACCCTAAGTCCTCTAGGGAATGACACAACCTACAAAACATTCCTGTGTGTTAAATTAGGCATTTGTATCCAATTTTGCTTACAGATGAGAAACAACTACGCATGTAGTCTGAACATTCCCCAGTGACTACATAGGTTTAGAGGCTTAAAGGAACTTTTTTTTTTTTCTTTTTCAACTAAAGTTGGTCTTCAGTCAAAAAATTCCCCTTCGGGGTTACTTCTCTCTACTCATGCCATATTTTGTTGATTTTATCCCCTTTTGGTCCAATTTCAGACCCCTTTAACAGGACTCTGTTAAAATAAAATATATATTAAGATATACTGACCTGGATGTTAGGGCCTGACTTTCCATTGCCCTGCACATAGTGTAGCCATTTACACTAGTGCAAAGTGAGTGAAAACGGTAATAGTAGCATTTTGCACCCATACTGTGCTGCTGTAAATGACTAAACTCCAGAGGCAGAGGAATGGAGAATCAGGACCCTATTCTTTTTGCAAGATGGGAGCATCCCAGCTGATCCTCAGCCACTAAGACTGCAGATTCGCCCCATCAACAAAGTCCCATTTCACAGATTCATAGCACAGATGTGAAGGAAGCCTGGGGAACAACTTAACTGAACTATTTATCATCATAAAAAGAGAGAGTTATGTTCCACTGGCACTAGTAATTCTACAATATAGTTTGCCAGAGATCATAAGGTCAAAAGGGTTATACCAAAGTAAAATACTGTATTGAAACCAAAGATAAATAAAATGGGGGTTTTAGTAGAATAGGCCTCTCTAAATGTCCTCTACTCCACAGCACTGAGCCAACGTCCTCTCAAATAAATCAACAGCATGGCTTTGTCTCAAACGGTCCATCTCCTAGAAAACAGGCTGGTATCCATTAGAATATTTGAGAAAGACATTTAAAGTTTCTAAGTTAGAAACCACTTCCAAAAGCAAATTTTAGGACAATCTTGGACTACTTGATTCTAAAGAGTAGGAATCAGTAAAGTAATAATATGTAGCTTTTAGATATGGAGATGTACTGGTGAAAAGCACTAAGTGTTTTATAAAGTAGGTAAGCATCATATCCCCATTTTACAGATGGGGAAACAGACACAGAGATCGTGACTTGCGCAATGTCACCCAGCCAACCAGTGGCAGAGTCAGGAATTGAATCCACCTCTCCTGAATCCCAGTCCAGTGGTCTAGCCACTAAGCCAAATTTAGGTTAGGTTAAAAATAGGAGAAGTGGGGGCATATAAAGCCTTAAAAATTGAGGGCCAATTCTATAGTAAGATTGATCCTGGAATTTACAGACCAATAAGCCTTACTTCAACAGAAGGTTAAAACAATAATTACAATATACTGTCATTAATAACACCAAGGTGAAAATGTGATAGGCACAAAGCAGCACAGCGTTCATAAAGGAAATTGTGCCTCTCTCTAATGTATTAGAATGCGCTGAGCATGTCAACAAAACAACAGATAAAGACAAACTGGTTAATATAATTTATTTGCACTTTCAAAAAGCTTTGACAAAATTTCCCACACAGGAATAAAGGAAACTAAGTAGTCATAGGATGATAAGTAAAGAATTACCATGTACTAGAAACTGATTAAGAGAGAGAAAACAGAGTAGGAAATAAATTAGTAATTTTCAATGTGGCAAAAGATTAACAGTGGAGTGCCCAATGCTCTGTACTAAGACTGGTGATGTTTAGTATGTTTATTAATTATCTGGAAATGGGTGTGAATGGCAAAGTGGCCAAATTTGCCGAGGACATTAAACTAAAATAATAGAAGGCTGAAGAAGTTGAGAGGGACTAACAAGTTGCTATCAGGTGAGTGGCAGCACAATGGCAAATGAAACGGATTGCTGACAATCACAATGTTGAAGGAACTGAAGGAATAATTTGAACTAGTAATACACCTTACTGGTTTCTGAACACACTAGCTACTCAGGAAAAAAAAGTAATCATCATTATGATCAACTCAATTCAAAGTTCTGGTCAATGTGTAACAATGATTAAAAAGCAAACAAAATGTTAGGCTGGATAAGGAATGGTATAGAAATATCAAGAGTCAATAGAGTGGAAAATTCTTCTTCAGTTGTATATGGTTTCACAGAGCTTGAGTTTTTAGTTGCATTGTAACTCAAGCTAATAGCCGGCTAATTAACTCAAGTTAACGAACATGATTGCAATGTGACATTTGTTCCAGGGCACAAATCTGCTGAGTGAATCCATGCCTTGGCTGAGGGTATGTTTACACTTAAAATGCTACCGCTGCAGCACTGCACTGCGCCAGTGTGGCACTTCAGTGTAGACACTATCTACACCAATAGGAAACATTCTTCTGTTGGCATAGGTAATCCATGTCTCCGAGAGGCAGTAGGTAGGTTGATGGAAGAATTCACCCATCGACATAGGGGTCTACACCAGGGGTTAGGTTGGCATATTTACGTCTCTCATGGGTGTGGATTTTTCACGCAGCTATGCTGATTTATGTTCCCAGTGCAGACCGGTCTTGAATCACATTCCAAATTAACCATTTCCTACTTTCTTTTCTCTCAAATCCAGGACGTGGAGGAAATGTTTGTGAAGTGTTTAGACTAACATTTACAGTCTAATAAATATCTATATTAAGGGGGAAAGGGAAAGATACTAAAAAAATTATAATGTCATATAAATCAACAGTACTCCCTCATCCGGTGTCCAGGTCACCCAACCTCAAAAAGTAAAAAAACAAACAGACCATAGATAGGGGTTCAAAGATGAGCAACAAAAATGATTGCCTTGTCTGTGAAGAGAGGTTGAGTGTGTTTACAGTACAGAGGAGACAAACAAGAGGAAATATGTGGGGGTGTAAGATAATGAACGGTAAGGAGAAGATAAACAAGGGTCTCTCCCATAGTACAAGAACAAGGAGACATTCAAGACAGGGCAATAAGTATTGATAAAAGCAAATCCTTTTTCATGAAACTCAGAATTAACCTATAGAACTCACTGACAAAGTATCAGAGGGCAAGAGCTTAACAGGACTGTGACTTGGGCTAGACATTTGTATGGGTAATGAGAACATGCACAGTTATAGCCGATGGAATATTTTAAAAAATACAATAAAGAATTTCACTGTGCTGGTATTTTGGCTCTATTCTACAGTACATGGTATTGACGGCACGTACAATCTTATCTTTCATCATAAACACAGTGATTAATTAAAAAGAATACTATAGGAATGCCCCTGATTTGACAAGCTCATTTATTTCTTTCCTATTTTCAGTATTGGCCAATTTGTAATACTTCTTTGTCATAAATGCACCAATGCCCACAGCAATGCCAACAGCAAGAGAACTAACTCCAACAGCATAGAAGCAATCATCGCTTTGCTAACCAGCTTGCTTTGCTATTACACCTCTACCCCGATATAACGTGACCCGATATAACACGAATTCGGATATAACGCGGTAAAGCAGTGCTCCGGAGGGGCGGGGCTGCGCACTCCGGTGGATCAAAGCAAGTTCAATATAATGCGGTTTCACCTATAACGCGGTAAGATTTTTTGGCTCCCGAGGACAGCGTTATATTGAGGTGGAGGTGTACTTTTTAAATAAAGGGCTGAACTGTGTAGACTTAACCCAATCTCTCTTTTCCCCCCATCTATAAAACGGGAATTGCAGTTCCCTACTTACCTGTGGTGCTGCTGTAAATCAGACCTCTCAGCGAGGGCACTTATTTCATTCATGTTTGTACAGCCCTTTTCAAATATAAAGTGCTACATAAAAATTAAGTGTTACTATTATTAGCTGCCCTAGTAGCTAAAATGTTGACTGTATGCTGTGCCTCGCACAGATGGGGCCATTATCATTCCTTATCGAAAATCATTTTTTCAATATCAGAATGAATTCTAACTTACCATATAAACCAACCTAGTTGTAGCACCTATCACCATTAATGTCTATGTGCCTTCCAGGTAAATTAGACCTTCTTAGCAAAGTCTCCGGTGGATCTCATTGAGTTGTCTTCTCTTCCTTTCCTTGCTTATAGAAGGTTTTGCTTTGGTTATTTATTTATAATAGTGTATAAACATATATTTTACATACTCCAGTTATGGTGAGAAAGCTTTCATAAGCCTTGCAAAATTTACACTCAAGTTTAACATTAAGCAGGTGAGCAGTTTCAGTGAGGTCAATAGGACTACTCACATGCTTAAGTTAAGCATGTGAACAAGTGTTTGCAGGATGGGGACCCTAAAGAAGAGACGTCTCTCAGTTTGTCTTGAAATGAGTCTGACCTCTCCAAGGAGCTTATTCCACAGCCAAACTCCTTTGACTGAGAAGGGTTTATGTTCAGCTCTCACATACATGTTTTATCCCAGACAATATAAACTGCCTTGTCCCACAGAAGCACAGCTGTTTGGGTCAGACCTATTGTGAATTACTGAATTTTTTGACTCATAAGAGAACACAGTGAAAAACCAAGGATAGTACATCACTAAATTCACTATATTCAGTTAATCAATTGTAGATTAGTTTCCATACTGCATATAAAAAAGAAAAGCAGAGCTACTGTATGTTTTAAACTGACTTCTTTAATGGAAAATAAGAAAAGTTTCCTTTCTATAACTTTGACACTTGGTCTCCCCCTGTCCTATTATCTGCAGATAACAGTGCCTGATAAAAGTGAAGATGCACATTTGCTGCAGGAACTGCTAGGAATGTGACTCCAGATCAATTAGCACTGGCATTATCGTTTCAGGAAGTGATTTATAACCTTGGCCACATTTTGAGCTCTCTTTTGCAGAGCCTAAGTTCAGACCTTTTATCCCTCCGTCAACTCAAATTTGTCTGCTTGGGAAGTTACTGGAAAAGACGACTCAACATTAATTTCAATTACAGCGGGATGAAAGCCCATTCATAAATATTGCCTTCGACAGGCTTCACTTCTGCTTCTTCAAGCTGACCTTGAATAACCACCACACACACACTATTCAGAAAGAAAAAGGATTAAGGTTTGGCAACTGTGCTTTCATTCAAAGTGTGGTGGGCCTGGGGAATGAGGAGTTTATATTTTTTTAAAATGCTGAGGCAACAGAAAGGCTCCAAATAAGGTTTCATTATGTTAAAGCCACTTACTGCAAGCAATGTAATCTCCCCAACATCCTTGTGTGTAAGCACTTCTTCAGAAAAGAAAGAGACTCTCTGAAGGACAAATGTCATTGTGGTACCTCTGCTTAGATTTCTAAAGGACACTGCCAAAGTATTTTCCCAATTACTTTCTATATAAAAGCAGCAGGTTACATTGTATGGTTCCTAACTTTAACAGTGGCCTATTAAATCTTGAGGGCGAAAAAAAGCAGCCTCAATGGCAACAAGATATAGTTACTGTAATAATAATTTTATTAGATAGCATATTCCTTCCTGAAAATCCACAAGAGCTCAGTAAACTACACATAGTATGTGTGTATACATAATAAATATATATACACACACAGAGAACCAATGAATGGAATGGAGCGTGAGAACAGTCAGCACACAAGGGGCAGTTTTGCTTTGAGAGAAATAAATGTGGTCTGTCTAAGGTGCTTATATGGCCCCATTACCATAGTATCTGAATGCCTCACAATCTCGCAACACTCCTGGAGGTTAGGAAGTGCTATTTTACAAATGGGAAACTGAGCCAGAGAGACTAAATGATTTGCCCAAGATTGGACAGGAAGTCTGTAGCAGAGCAGGGTACTGAACCTAGGGTCTCCCGAGCTGCAGGCGAGCACCTTAATTCTTCCTCCTGAATGGGTCCCCATCCAGCTCTCCCTCCCCCCAATAACTTCCCATGCTATTCCTTCCTCATTCTCCGTCCCCTGCCTGCTGTCCCATCAGCACACGGTGACTTTCTGGACACCTTCACCTGTTTTGAAGATGACCGCAGCCTCTACCAGGAGATGAAGCCAAGTGCATCTTTCCAAATTGGAAATTATGAAGGGCACCTAGGGCATTCCACTCTGCTGTGCTCTCACTGGTATTGGATGCAGAACAGACTACACAGGGAGTATCCAGACCGGTACCCTGGCTTTGGGTCTGTAATGCTCAGCCACTGTCAGAACAAGGCTTTAAATGCCACATAGACCTAATATTGCCAGGTCACATAACCACCTAACAGTGAGGGGAATGGAAACTCTGGGCCAAGAACACCAAGATAAATCCCTACTACTGAGAATGAGTGCCACTAAGTTCTAATGTCCACGAAGAGCAGTCACCTCAGTTTTTAAAGTCTTATCTGGAAGACCCACAGACACTGTATTGTGTGTCGGGGAGATGTTAAATTAACAATAATTGAACTCACACTAGATTTTCAAAAGAACAACGGTTTTCACACTGTCATCTATGGACTACCACAGGGGTCTGGGCAAAACAGTTACTGATAATTCTTAGAATTAAACATTTTGATTACCAAGGAAAGGGAGGGATGGAGGTTACAGAACAGAGATAAGTCCAGAAGAGGTTCTCTCTCTCTTGTTATTGAACACCACTATATAAATCCATGGTATGCTCACACCTGGAATACAGGATGCAGGTTTGGTCACCCCATCCCAAAAAAGATTATTACAATTGAAAAAGGTACAGAGAAGGGCAACAAAAATGATTGAGGTATGGAACAGCTTCCATATGAGGAGAGATTAAAAAACTGGGACTGTTCAGCTTAGAAAAGAGACAGCTAAGGAGAGAGATGATAGAGGTCTATAAAATCATGAATGCGGTGGAAGTGTTATTTACTCCTTCACATAACACAAGAACCTAGAATCACCAAATAAAATTAACAGGCAGCAGGCTTAAAACAAATATATGGACATATTTCTTCACAAAGTGCACAGTCAACCTGTGGAACTCATTGCCAGCGGATGTTGTAAAGGCCAAAAGTATAACTGGTTTTAGAAAAGAATTAGATAAGTTTGTAGAGGATAGGTCCCTCAATGGCTATTAACCAACATGGTCAGGGAGACAAACCTCATGATCTGGGTGTCCCTGAACCTCTGACTGCCAGCTGAGCAGACTATGACTGAACCACAGAGGATGGATCACTCAATAATTGCCTTGTTCTGTTCATTCCCTCAGAAGCATCTGGCACTGGCCACAATTGGAAGACAGGATACTGGGCTAGATGGACCATTGGTCTGACCCAGTATGGCCATTTTTATGTTCTTATAATCCGTTTATACATCAGTTGTTGAAGTCCCTCATTATTATCCATTTGTTAGATTTTGCTTCCTCTTTGATCTCTCCCAATATAGTGCTCTCAATATTCTCTTCTTGAGCTGGTGGCTGGTAATGTAGCTCCATTAATATATTTACATTCTTAAGGCTTGGAATTTTTAACTGTACAGAATCACCCATGTGGTACTTAAAATTTGTATCTCACTACATTCTAGGGACCCCTTTAGATATAGCATCATTCCCCCACCTCTTTGTCCAAATCTGACTTTCCTATATAGTTTATAGCATGTATTACAGTATCCCATTGATTTTCTACAATCCACATCCTCTTCCATTGCAAGGCATCCTAGTTCACCTAAGCTTTTTGCATTTGTATATAGATCGTTTTTATTTTTGACCTGGTGCTTCTTTTTATTTACCTCCCTAATGTGATATCCTATTGTTTTCACAGTAATTTCCTCTGGTCTTTCCCTATCCCTGCTCTAGGTAAATTGAACATCCTATCCTTTACAGCATTGTAACCAACATCCTTAACAGATATCTGTCATGCTCCTGTTGGCTTTCCCCATCAACTTATTAAACATCAGCCACTATACATCTTTCCATCACTGGTGATCTGAGCTGGGTTTGAAGGGGTCACCTTGAGAAAATAACCACTGCCCTGAACCATCCAGCAACCATGAAGTAAACATGTTATAAATAGAGCTATAGGGGTAATTCTTCCTCTAGTCTGATCTGAAAAAATCTGTGGAGATATATTTTAAACCTATGGATTGAGCAGCTTTAATTTTTGTTTGTTTGTTTTTGGCTAGGTCATTTCCACTGATGCAATGGATGGTTTTGCTTGATTGCACCCTCAGCAGAAAAGATCCAACAAGTAATTCAAACAATATAGCTTTCCTCTTCTCATTTTCCCTAGGTTTGTGTGTGCCTTTTCTCTGGAAAAATCTTAGGCCTCCCAGGCAATGTTGGCCCAGATGAAAGTTTCTAAAACCAACCATTTGATCAACTCGTATTTCCATCAGATAAGAGCAGGAACTGTTTTAGCTCTTTTCAAAGCCTCAGTGAAGTTTAACAGCAGTCAATGCTATATAGGAATTTATCCAAGAGAAAAAACTCCAAGCATCTAACAGAGGAAACATTTCACAGATGTTAGTCAATTGATTAACTACGCAGTTGCAGTGTAATAGCCCTGTACATGTGACTGGGGAATTGTAACTTGCAGCTCTTCAGCTGTCTGACACTGCTTATTGATTGGAAAAACAGATTGCTGTTCTCAATATTGTAACATAATATTTTAATTACTGCCTTATACGGCATCTGACCTTCAGTCCATTAGCGTAAAATTAATCCGCACAACCGCTCCCCCTCCCGCCCTCCTCCCCCCCCAAAAAACGGCTTATCAAAGGCACATGGCCAGCAGTGATTTTGGAGTCGAACATCTTAATCCTTCCAGAAGATCAATATGACAATTTATAAAGGGTGTAATAACTGCATGTTTTCCCATCTATTCCATGATCTGCATATAACCTTGTACAAAATGGAACACAAGCAGTTCTAAAATAAAACTATTTTAACTCCGTACCAGCTGTATCTGAAGCAGTTGTATTATCTAAAATGCTGCCTTTTTAAAAGTTTTATACTGCAGCCCATCACCATAGCTGGAGCCCCTTCCAATAGAGAAGTCCCTAGTGGACTTCCTGAAATGGCTCCATGATCAAAACTCTGCTTGGGATAGAGTTTTGTCTTTGCTTTTTTAGATTTTATTAATTTCCTTTTTTGTTGCTGCTGTATAAGTTTTGTTTAAGAATAAATTTTTGGGAAGGTGGGTGTGAGGGGGCTGAGTAGAAAGGGATGTCAATAATTTAAATTCATCATACACTCACTGATACTTGATTTGCCAAGGAACAGATGACCCAAAACAATCCTGAGTATATCCCGGTTTTTACTTTTTATATACATACTGTGGCATTGGACAGTTGTAGCTGCAGTATCGATGTATTTCTATAAACAGACAGATGTGGCTCCAATACAATGGGCTCATTCTGCATCACAAGGAAACGTCACTGTAAAAGTCCAGAGGTATTTGGTAACTGTGGCTGTAAATCCAGTGTGGCTTCCTTCACCTGTGACCTCTAGTTATGCACTGTAGTCTGAGCACAGAAATGTGTTTACCAAGACTGCTTCCAGAGTTCAAGGCAGCAGTCAGATTTGAGAGTGAATATATATGACTGAGATGACCCTTTTCCTTTCAGGCAAGTGAAATTCTTTTGATACAAAAGCAAAATGCAGAAGTCAAGCTGACAAACCAGAAAATGGTTGTTCTAGACAGCACCTAAGCAAATAACACAGTTTTTATCCTCAACAATGACAAGCAGAAGATAGCATCAGTTTTCAGCTATGGCTCTCTCTGATGAAAGACAGCATATCTGATATCAATGTATCACATGGACAAACCCACAACTGGAACAGCTGGCCTTATCAACATACTTAAGAACATGACCTGGTTTGTATTAGTCCAATGGTCGGGCAATCGGAGGAGCAAGAAGTTGTCATGCATTCTATTTGGTTGCTTTTAGCCTGACATCCAAGTGGCAGATTATTACCAGTCGCTCCCTAGCCATTGGAAAATAAAGCTTGTGGAACAGAAGAAGCTGGAACCTGTTCCTACACATCTCACTGTAAATCTACATGTGGTTTTGTGTTCGGACATATTGTTCCTAAAACTGACCTACATATCAGATACACAGGGCATAGTGAACTTCAGATCTCATTCATCCCAAACTCTGAGACGCAAAACAGAGCCATATCCCTGTAGGTGGACAGGCAGAGATGGCAGTGTTTAGGCTAGCAGGGTTGGGAGAATTAGCACAACTTTGTGTCCAACCTAATCCCTTAAACACCACAGGATCAAAGCTCTGAACTCAATAACCACCTATGTAGAGAGTGCCAACTGTGAGAAGAAGAAAAATTGAGAGTCTGGACAAGGTGGAGAAGCAGTACTGCAATTCAGTTGGTCCCATCTCTTCATAACTGGGGGAGCTGGCCAGCCATCTTTTGAGACTGCACTCAGTACCAGGAGAAGACTCTGCAAAGACTGCCAGCTCCCTCAAAGATTAGAACCCATATTTATCTGAAGGTTCCCCCTCCACAAATCAGGGTTCTGTGGCAGTACTACCTTTCTGTACAGAAACCCAAAGGCTTTTCTCAATAAAGGTGCTTTATTAAAAGCAAAAAATCATCTCCCTAAAAAGCATAATCACTTCATCATTAACATGAAATGCCTGACAATTCCACATTGTTGCCTATGGCTGGAAAAGGGAGTGTAGCATCACATCAGCAATACTGTGGCTAATATTAAAAGTAGCATGCCATGGAACTGCCCTTCATAAGGTATAAATTGTACCCAGAAGATAGGAGTAAATCTATGGTAACTGATGATTGCATGCTATCACCAAGAGATAGGATAGCTGGCATTCCTTAATGATCTATCCTATTTTATATTCTTCTGTGTATAGCTATAAAGGACTCTTGGTGCAATCCTACATCACCTGTACTTGCAGGGTAGGAAACATCTGGAAGGCCATATATTTACTCCTATTCCCATAGGGATACAGTAAAACCAGACCCGCTCCCCTTAATTCCCTGACAGAGTCAGCTACAGAGAGAGAGAGAGAGAGAGAGAGAGAGAGAGGAGGATTCTTCCTTATCCCACTCTCTACAGATTAGCATCAGCTTCTCTTCTCCTTACCCTCCTTTTGCTCCACTCACTTACAATTGTTTTGTTTTCTAGTTCTAATCACAATCATGACTTCAATATGCAAGCATTTCCTGGGGATTAATGAATGGATACAGTTATTGCTCTACAGGTCACCAACTCCTCCCAGATAGTCATTAATCCCCTGGAAATGCCCCCACACTGATAGTTACTGCCTAAATATGACACATCTAAAATGGAACAAACACATTGAATTAAGTAATGTAAATAATTTAGTGTTTTTATGATTGTCAATACAGCATAACTCAGTCCTGTCAAAATTGGCATTGTGTACAGGCCACATTTAATAACCTGTGAAATAGAAAGTAAAGCCCAGGTAGGGAAGCAAAATTAATATCATGGAACTACAATACTAAAGATATTTGTTTAGAAAATTAAATATAGACGACCTCTATCAACCGTCAGAGACTACAGTGTGACACGGGCATTCTCCCAAAGATTATGCTTCTGGGAATTCAAGCTTATTAACATGACTCTAAAAAGCTATGACTGTATTGAGTTTAGTAACTGAAAATAAAACCATGAAGAGGGATAGGGATTCAGTAATTCTTCTTTCACACAGGTTGCAATCTTCTTAGAGCTCTGAAATGGATCTGAGGTTGTAATCTTATCTCATTTTCCAGACAATAGATCTCTCTTCAAATGGTCCCACAATCCAAGTCAGCATTTGCATTGACTGAGTACCAAGTCCATACAGGGGCCAATTTTATGATAACTACATCATGCTTTAGCCAAAAACGGGGCTTACAACAACCCTACTATAAGTCCTCACATTCTCTTCAGCTGCTGGACCACCCTGTGGAAGGTCTAGGGCCTGAAGATCATATATTTAGTCCTCAAGCATCAACAAGGGACCCTGGATATACTTTGCTGATGGCTTGTGAAAATGAGGCAGGAGGGGAGGAGAAAAGAGTGCTGGTGGTGGTTGTCTCACTCCTAATATGACTGTTTGTCACATAGGAAGGCTTTGAATTCCCATGTGAGACTGAGATGGAGGCTGAGAGAAATCTTTTCTTCGATGGAACTTCTTTGTGTGGTTAGCAGTTTGGTGAGTCCACACTGCCACCACACCGGATACAAAACTGAGTATTTCTGGGTATAAATTATCCATTTGTTTGGCAGATAATCCTACATAAACTGATCCGACCCTTTCCTTGAAAGCAATGCCAGAGCAGTATGTCACAAATGCCCCTCTTTTCTCTCACTCTCATGTAATGCGGCTCTGGTTGTGCTGGAAAAGCTGCATACTACCATTTGTAAGGTGGGACTTAAGCCCCTCAGGTGAAAGCCAGCAAGGCAGTTTTCAGTACATTATCCCTGGGGATTAACTAATGCAACCTTTTGAGAAAACAACCAGTGAGCCCAGGCCCTTACTCAAGAAGCAACCATTTGACATTAGTGACTTCACTCCTAATTGCATCTTGGCCCTCCACTTCTGGAGAAAGTTATCAAGTTCACAAGAGGATAAAGAGATATCATGTTGATAGGTGTGGTTTAAGAACCAAGTTAAATAGAAATGCAACTCCAGATTAATCAGATTTTACAAATCCCTATCAGTCTGGTTTACAGCCTGGGTACAGAAATGGCCTCGGACAATGATTTATTCTGGCAATTGACATGCTGATTTTATTAGCTCTATCAGCAACCTTTGATACCACCTGCCATGAGATGTGTTATTCTGCCTGCAGAATCTGGCTTTAGACAGGGTTAACAATAGTACTAATTCCTCCATTTCCAAGATATCTCAGAGGTTAGTGTTGCTTGATTTCTCACCTTCCAGAAGGTCTTCTCTTGTGTATTCTTGCAGAGTTCCATGCTGTCACCCCTCTTGCTCACTATGTGTGAGAGGCATTCCATTTTTTGGTCAACATTGCTATTGGTATTGATAGTGATATTCAGCTAAGTCAAGTCTATTTCATCACAACTATGCAGTATGGTTTCCCTAATTTCCCCACGTTGAGAAAGCAGTGGAGAAGAAGTGGACATGGATGAAGACAAGATGGAAATGACACTGGAAGCTGGGAGGAATTGACAGAACTTGTTTCTGTTCTGTCTGCTGAAGGAGTAGTACCTACTGGTTGTCAAAGAGATCTGCAGTGTCAAACTCCTTTTGTATTTCCAATTAGCAGCAGTGGCTTGTGTTGCCATTTTAAACCTGTGGCTTTTGTTTTGGATACTGTTCTTCTGATTTTAACCTGATTTCCCCTCTCAGTTCTTAATAAAGCTCCTTTTACTACATCCCACGTGCTTTTAGACTATGAGAATTTCACAGATGGTCTTAGCTGTCTAAGAAGAGTAGTGAAAGAAGGGTGTCTGGAGTTTTCTCTGCTGATGATTCTCAATCAAGAGAGTATGGATAGACTAAGGAGCATCCTCCCATCAGGTGTGTTGTGGTCAGGCTTATAGACCATGGAAAAGAACAAAGTTTAAAAAGCATAAGATAACTGTTATATACCCCATTAACCCAATGGCATTAGCATCTACTGCTCTAAGATTGATTTCAGGCAGCACTCCGCTTTGGTGAAGGTGACACATTCAAAGTATTTGGAGTTAAGGAGTCAGCCTCCATAAAAGGTGGGCAAGAAATAATACTAGTGTCAGCTGTATTTTAAGCAGAGGGAATAAGCTTGGAAGTGACTGAAAAAGAAGAGATGAGAAGTACAAGATAGGAGTAAGAATAAGAGAGGCCAAATCCTGCAAACACTTAAGTACATCCATACGTTTACTCACAGAAGTACCAGCATTGACTAGTGGGACTACTAGTGCGCTGAAGAGTTTGCAGGATTGAGGCCTAATCTTATATCAATAAAAAACATGCAAGAAATTTGCTAATCAGAAACTATTACAGGTCAAACACACACACAAAATGCTAGTTATATGACTCTCATACAGCCTGACGCAGCCTCCATTGACTTCAATGGGAGATGGGTTCTGGTGATAATCTCCATAGGTGGACAATTATTACACAGCCATACAAGATTAATTAGTAAGAAAATAAACAGGGACCATGAAATCCTACTCTAAATCTTCCTTTCCTTGGAGCAGCAAAAGGATTCAAAAGGAGGGAAAAAACTTCTTTAAGACATAATTCAATTCTATATTGGTTCTGATGCTGCACTCATCACCATACTATCTGAGCGTCTTCCAGTAGCACATTAAGCAATCAGACTAACATCTGTCACGTGCTAAAGCCGCAGTGCTGCTAATTTCTAACCTTGTGAACTGTTAGAATTTGAACTTGGATCTAAATATCCCAATCTTCAAAATTAAATAGTCCTCACTTAGCATCAAAAAGTCCTGACCACCTAGTCCTAAACAATTCATCCGTAGCACCTAGCATTAGAGATAGCTGCAGTAAAAGCAGGGGGTGGAACAGCATGCTGTAGGATGTATAGTCACGGGAGGCGGGGAGGAAGGAATTACAGTTTTGACAGTCAATATTAACTCTGTAACTGTAAGCTGAATTCTGCTGCAAATATAGCACTCATATCTGGAAAAGCATTTATTTAATTCTACTATATAAATATATATTGCATCTAACTGTGGGAACTGTAAAAGTATAAATTAATCAAAGGTAAGAATTCAGCCCCAGTTAATTAAAATCCCTGGGTCCATGAAAACCACACCATTTAATGAAGTACAGAGTTCACAACGAAAGAATAGTTATTTAATAAATGAATAAAACCCAGAACAGGTCAGTGCCAGATTATTTTATCAGACACTGTGCATATTAAGGACAACCCATAACTCCAGCTGTGGAGGTTAATGAACAATCAAGCTCTGAAAAATATATATTTTAAAAAATGCAGGAAGTCAAACTGCCTGTGGAAATGCACCCACGTGGTAGAAGGCAACAAATTTCATATTGCTATTCACAGCACATGGCCTCATTACCTGCAATATGTATTTTTAAACATACACGTGCACTATACACAAACACACCTGGAGTCATCATATGAAAATCAGTAAATTGCATTTTAATAATACAAATTAAAATAATGGTACAGAAGATCATCCTCCAACATGTATTACTATACCTAATAGGTAAACTTTACTATATTATTTCATGATATCTCTCAAATAGAAAGTGAAACACTAATTATTTCAAAGGTGTCAATATTGCATTTTTGGCATTTTTTATACTTTCTAAATGAATAGTTATAAAAAAAATGAATTAATGTCTTCTCCAGAGAGTGTACTGGCAAAATAAAACAATTCTAATAAATCTAAAAAAATTACATTTGTGTACTTCTATATTACTTGCATGGAGATCATTAATAACTGGTGATGTCAAGATCATAGTTCAAATCTAAGACATTACTGTAATCAGGGGAAATTACTTTATCATAACTGACCAAAACTTGATTTACTAGCATGCCTATTTTCAATAATAACTATTTTGGTTAGGGGAGCAAAATTATTGGTTGTAATGACTTCTTCACAATGGCTTTCAGAACTCCTTGGTATCCCATAATTATTTGGTTGGGAACATTTCTGTGTCATTGGATAGTGGAAAACTTTCAGAGCATATAAGGCTTTGGGAGTCCGTCATTAGGCATGTCTGTGTCATGACCCCCAAATAATGTGTGGTTGCTGATTTTCCAGCACCATACACCTGCGCTGTCTCACAAATGCTATCTATGTTTGAAAAGCGCACAACTATGGCTTTAAACAGTGGAAGCTGTCTATTTTTAGTCCTTTAAAATCATAGGGCATCCTAACTTCACGTTTTAAAATGTTAATTAAAATTCAAATAAGGACCCCAAATTACTCCCTATCGTGCAATTCTTTAAATTTTATCTTCAGTGGCTTTTTGAATGTTGAGTGGTTCCCAAAGGATCTATAGATCTTTCATAAGTCCTTTCAATGAGAAAATCCTAGTGAGACATCCTTTACCCATGGATAGTTTTGCGACTGACTTCAGTGGGGTTAGTATTTCACCCCAACTTTTTGACAGGAGAGAGAAATATCATGAGTTATTTCATTATATTTTACTAACATTGTTGTGGATGGTGAATAAGCAGGTTTTGCATGACAATTTTGCAGTGCTAGGTTAACTTGTACATACCATGTTTTGTATCCATTAGCATTTGTACCAAGATGCAAAGTCTGAATCCAATTCCAGACTTTCTCAAAGTCCAAAGGTGCTCAGATCCTTGGCTCAGAATCTTTTCTAGTGTCAACACTAACACTAGTGGGAGTGCAAATGTTTACCTAGATCTAATTGTGCACAGGAATATTGTGAATATTTGTGTTCAGATAAATATATTAAAAGCAGAGAATTAAAAACATATAAACATGAAGCAGAACACTCAGAAACTCAGGTTGTCTTGTGGTTTGAAAAGTGTTAAAACAGCAGATTAATGATGTAGCAGGTATTGAGATAACAACACATATCTGCTCCATACTGAGTCACCAATGGAAATCATTCACACCAGTGTTCTGCCTTATTCAATCTCTGTCCTGTGCTGTATGTTTATATATTTAATACCAGGACAACAAACAAAACAAAACCCAGCTCCACATCAAAAATGTTCATTTATCTGCAGATATGTTGATTCTTGTAAAATTTTATTTACAGAAGCAGCATTTTTCAGGTTTGGGAGAGCAAAAATCTGGCCATTGCTCCTGCATGGCACGGGGGTAGAGCTTCCCTCTGGAATTGCCTCTCTCCAGTGTACTTTTATAATCTGGTTTCAAATGAGCTTTGGAACAGTTCTTTAAGTAAATGAACTACAATGCAAGGTAAACCAACCAGCCACATTTAAGGGACATGCACTTGATTGCATGTGACCACCTAAGCTAATAAAATGCTGTAAGTTATTCTAGGTTTTTCTTACACACTCAAAAGATATTAACATCTGTTGACATCATTGTCAAGAAACTGGAATTGCCAACTACAAGTGTTCAGACACCACGAATCATGTCCCGCAAAACTCACAAAAATATTTAAATTAATACATTTGGGGTTGCTTTTGTGTGTGTTCTGGTGTCTGAGCCTTTAGGGTTCACATTTTCAAGCTTTTATGTACAACCCAAAGTACCAGAAACTTGCTTTTTCTTTTAAAAGAAAGCTGAGATTCCCAGGTAATCTGATTTCAGCAGCTGAGCACACCAACCTGCCTCTCTTCAATGACTAGCTGTCAATGAGCCCTTTTTTATACACAGAACCTGTTAAAGATATATAGATATATATTTTATAGCTGTGAATTAATATAAAAGCCCATTATTGACTCCTTTTTACTTCAGCTTTTAATTGGTCTGATCGTGTGCTATTTGGGCATATTTGTTAAAAGAAGAATGGCTCCTTCAGTGTAGAAAGAAATTGCCAACATCTTTCTCTAGTCCATAAACTAAAGCTTTGCTATTTTTCAGACTAGCTCCCTGCAGTGAAATGCCGCACAGATGACAACATTCAATTACATTCAGAATTAATGTACCATGAAAGCACAGTCTTAACGAGAAGGCTGAGTGAAATCGAACAGTAGGATTGCTGGGTATTTTCACCATATTTTACTGAAAATGATCTCTCATTTTTCCTTCCAGGGAACAGTCCAAGTTGGGTGGCAGCTGACAAGCAGCAGCCTCACAAAACAAGTGGCTGCCTTGAAATCTTTAATATAAGAATTAGAGCTGGATGAATAATATTCACTAATTTATTTGATAAATTTTCCCCCTATAAATAAATTACTTCTGAATACATTCTCATTACTCAACCAGCTCTTTTGATTGCTCAGTAATATTCAGATTCGTTATTTGTGAAATCTTTCCCTCAAACATCAAATGCATTTTTGTGAACATTTTACATGATCGTGCCAGCTCTACTAATAATTTAGCACATGTTCACACACATATATGAAAATTTCAAATGTGACTAGTGATTCTAGATGCCTCAGCTTTATGATAGGCCACCCAATATGGAGGTTCTCAGGAAGTTAGTGCACCCATAACCATCATTTACAAATTTGTGGCCATGAAGGATATCACAACTGTCACTATGCTGCATGCTAAACCAAATCAGAATTTCACTAAGGCACTGGGATCAAACTCAATTCTCCTTGCTTCAAAAGCACAAGCCTTACCACTGGAGCCAAGAGAAAAGCTGTTAATTAGCAATACAGACTGTATGACAGCCAGTTGTACCAATTCTGATTCCATCCAATAGAGAACTCTGTCTAGGTCATGATGTTATTCCTACTGCACACACCTTTCTCAGGTTTCTCCTCTTCATCAGGCAAAGTGACTGAGGTTCTGGGGAACTCTGGGAATGTACACTGCCCTCCACCCTGCATTCTTCGCACCTTCCCTCTCCCCTAGCTTGGGCCTTTTGGGAACCGATATTGACTCTGTTCCCTTCCACAGAACATTTAGACACAATAGCTTTAATTTAGGAGGAAAAAATACTCTAAACATTCTTTCTGAAATCTACTTTACACCATGTGTCATTTTATCCCCTAGGGTAAAAGGAAATTAGTGTTATCAGTGGGGAGCATAACAGACTCAACGTTTAAGAGCTCTGGTGAAGTCTTTCAAGCAAGAGCTTGTTCCTCTCACAAAAATTACAATGAGGCAATGTAATCTGAAATCCAGTGTGGTGAATCGGAAGCTGACAGGTTAAAATAATTGAAAACGAGCTCAAGTTTTGTTGTTAATTGCATGCTGCAAGGAGACATCCCATTTTGCTGCTTTGCATCGAATCAGTGACGAGAGACCTAATATTTACTATCAATCAACATTACGAGTATTTAATAAAAAGTCTTCATAATAAAAAGGTTGATGAGTTGAGATGGATTGTTTGCATTAACCATTTCCTCTTCACACTGCAAAAACACAATGCCATAAGAAGCGTGTGACAGCCTTCAATCTCTTCAAAGTTTTCTTTTCCCTGCAAGCAATTAACTACTTCAGCATAAGAAAAATGCAGACACAAAAAGTTTAAAAGAAAAATGGTCTTTTCTTTAATGTTTCGCTTAGGTATGAGAGAGAAGTTTGGGTTGGAAGATTATTAAGTATGTTTTTCAACTGGGATTCCTGTAGGGGAATATGGAAACAAAGGAAGACTTCCCCTCACAAAAAGCTGAACTAAAAAATTTTCTTCAATCAAGAAGTTGTGGTTGAGTGTTTGCGTTTAGTTCATTTAAGTAAAACTAGTGGACAGGAAAGCTAAATTCCTGTAAAAGCAATTTGGCAAATGGGTTTAGCCCAGGGTAACAGATCTGGTAGAGGGGGAAATGAAAGAACTAATTGGTTGTTGTCTGATTATATATTTTCACACTTAAAATCTAGGTATAAGCTGATGTTTGCATCTAGACAGGAAATGTGTTATACAGGTGGATTTATACATGTCCATTAAACCATGGAGGGACTTCCTGAGGAAATGGAAAGTAATGGGAAGTCTTCAAAGAAGTCAGGTCCAGTTGTTAGCTTGGAAGTTACAATCAGCTACCGCTAATTTCTGGAATAAGAGCAGATTGGTAGTATTACTGTCCACCATTCCACAGACATTGCTAAACACATAAATGGACTATCGCTGCTACTGTGTATAATCATTAGTAGTACAGATCTTTAATCTAGAAATTTAAGTTTTACCCCGCATTCTTTATATCCTATTCGCTCACAGCTGATATTGGGAAGAAATAGCACCTACCTGAGGTCATAACTTTAAAATGAAGGGATTTTTCCTTTCATGTATATGTACTATAAATTTTCCTGTAAGAAAATGTGTATATATTAGCTACAATTCCTATCCCTCAAATGAGACTAAGACTCAGCATTATTCTTATCTCTTAAGTAAATTCTGGAAGAGCAGGAGCTCAAATTTTAGCATCCTGTTATGTCGTCATCCAAATCTTCCACAGATTTCACCAAAGTCTTCCAACAAAAAGAGGGAAGCTGGGGACAGTTATTTTGAATGTAAGCAGAAAAAACACTAGAAATAATTCTGCCTGATTGGGGGTTTTGTTGGACAGAATGAGTCCAAGTCTAATGGCCTGTACACAGCTATACCCATCAGCAGCACTTTAAAACAATCCTTTCATAGATTCATAGATTCTAGGACTGGAAGGGACCTCGAGAGGTCATCGAGTCCAGTCCCCTGCCCGCATGGCAGGACCAAATACTGTCTAGACCATCCCTGATAGACATTTATCTAACCTACTCTTAAATATCTCCAGAGATGGAGATTCCACAACCTCCCTAGGCAATTTATTCCAGTGTTTAACCACCCTGACAGTTAGGAACTTTTTCCTAATGTCCAACCTAGACCTCCCTTGCTGCAGTTTAAGCCCATTGCTTCTTGTTCTATCCTCAGAGGCTAAGGTGAACAAGTTTTCTCCCTCCTCCTTATGACACCCTTTTAGATACCTGAAAACTGCTATCATGTCCCCTCTCAGTCTTCTCTTTTCCAAACTAAACAAACCCAATTCTTTCAGCCTTCCTTCATAGGTCATGTTCTCAAGACCTTTAACCATTCTTGTTGCTCTTCTCTGGACCCTTTCCAATTTCTCCACATCTTTCTTGAAATGCGGTGCCCAGAACTGGACACAATACTCCAGCTGAGGCCTAACCAGAGCAGAGTAGAGCGGAAGAATGACTTCTCGTGTCTTGCTCACAACACACCTGTTAATACATCCCAGAATCACGTTTGCTTTTTTTGCAACAGCATCACACTGTTGACTCATATTTAGCTTGTGGTCCACTATAACCCCTAGATCCCTTTCTGCCGTACTCCTTCCTAGACAGTCTCTTCCCATTCTGTATGTGTGAAACTGATTTTTTCTTCCTAAGTGGAGCACTTTGCATTTGTCTTTGTTAAACTTCATCCTGTTTAACTCAGACCATTTCTCCAATTTGTCCAGATCATTTTGAATTATGACCCTGTCCTCCAAAGCAGTTGCAATCCCTCCCAGTTTGGTATCATCCGCAAACTTAATAATCGTACTTTCTATACCAATATCTAAGTCGTTAATGAAGATATTGAACAGAGCCGGTCCCAAAACAGACCCCTGCGGAACCCCACTCGTTATGCCTTTCCAGCAGGATTGGGAACCATTAATAACAACTCTCTGAGTACGGTTATCCAGCCAGTTATGCACCCACCTTATAGTAGCCCCATCTAAATTGTATTTGCCTAGTTTGTCAATAAGAATATCGTGCGAGACCGTATCAAATGCCTTACTAAAGTCTAGGTATACCACATCCACAGCTTCTCCCTTATCCACAAGACTCGTTATCCTATCGAAGAAAGCTATCAGATTGGTTTGACATGATTTGTTCTTTACAAATCCATGCTGGCTGTTCCCTATCACCTTACCACCTTCCAAGTGTTTGTAGATGATTTCCTTAATTACTTGCTCCATTATCTTCCCTGGCACAGAAGTTAAACTAACTGGTCTGTAGTTTCCTGGGTTGTTTTTATTTCCCTTTTTATAGATGGGCACTATATTTGTCCTTTTCCAGTCTTCTGGAATCTCTCCCGTCTCCCATGATTTTCCAAAGATAATAGCTAGAGGCTCAGATACCTCCTCTATTAGCTCCTTGAGTATTCTAGGATGCATTTCATCAGGCCCTGGTGACTTGCAGGCATCTAACTTTTCTAAGTGATTTTTAACTTGTTCTTTTTTTATTTTATCTGCTAAACCTACCCCCTTCCCATTAGCATTCACTAGGTTAGGCATTCCTTCAGACTTCTCGGTGAAGACCGAAACAAAGAAGTCATTAAGCATCTCTGCCATTTCCAAGTTTCCTGTTACTGTTTCTCCCTCTTCACTAAGCAGTGGGCCTACCCTGTCTTTGGTCTTCCTCTTGCTTCTAATGTATTGATAAAAAGTCTTCTTGTTCCCCTTTATTCCCTTAGCTAGTTTGAGCTCATTTTGTGCCTTTGCCTTTCTAATCTTGCCCCTGCATTCCTGTGTTGTTTGCCTATATTCATCCTTTGTAATCTGTCCTAGTTTCCATTTTTTATATGACTCCTTTTTATTTTTTAGATCATGCAAGATCTCGTGGTTAAGCCAAGGTGGTCTTTTGCCACATTTTCTATCTTTCCTAACCAGCGGAATAGCTTGCTTTTGGGCCCTTAATAGTGTCCCTTTGAAAAACTGCCAACTCTCCTCAGTTGTTTTTCCCCTCAGTCTTGATTCCCATGGGACCTTACCTATCAGCTCTCTGAGCTTACCAAAATCCGCCTTCCTGAAATCCATTGTCTCTATTTTGCTGTTCTCCCTTCTACCCTTCCTTAGAATTGCAAACTCTATGATTTCATGATCACTTTCACCCAAGCTGCCTTCTACTTTCAAATTCTCAACGAGTTCCTCCCTATTTGTTAAAATCAAGTCTAGAACAGCTTCACCCCTAGTAGCTTTTTCAACCTTCTGAAATAAAAAGTTGTCTGCAATGCAATCCAAGAATTTGTTGGATAGTCTGTGCCCCGCTGTGTTATTTTCCCAACATATATCTGGATAGTTGAAGTCCCCCATCACCACCAAATCTTGGGCTTTGGATGATTTTGTTAGTTGTTTAAAAAAAGCCTCATCCACCTCTTCCACCTGGTTAGGTGGCCTGTAGTAGACTCCTAGCTTGACATCACCCTTGTTTTTTGCCCCTTTTAGCCTAACCCAGAGACTCTCAACTCTTCCGTCTCCTATGTCCATCTCTACCTCAGTCCAAGTGTGTACATTTTTAATATATAAGGCAACACCTCCTCCCTTTTTCCCCTGTCTATCCTTCCTGAGCAAGCTGAATCCATCCACACCAACATTCCAATCATGTGTATTATCCCACCAAGTTTCAGTGATGCCAACAATGTCATAGTTGTATTTATTTATTAGCACTTCCAGTTCTTCCTGCTTATTACCCATACTTCTCGCATTTGTATATAGGCATCTAAGATACTGGTTTGATCTTTCCTCCCGGTTTTGTCCTGACCCTCCTTTCTCTCTGCCAATATAGCCCACACTCCCTCTCGTCTCTGACCCATCTCCGAGGTCTCCATGTTCCCCACTTACCTGCGGGCTTTGCTCACCTGTCCCCGTCGAACCTAGTTTAAAGCCCTCCTCACTAGGTTAGCCAGTCTGTGTCCAAATAGGGTCTTTCCCCTCCTCGAAAGGTGAACACCATCTCTGCCTAGCAGTCCTTCCTCAAATAGCATCCCGTGGTCTAGGAAGCCAAAGCCCTCCTGGCGACACCATCTTCGCAGGCAGGCATTCACCTCCATGATACATCTGTCTCTGCCCGGGCCCCTACCTTTGACAGGAAGAATTGAAGAGAATACCACCTGCGCTCCAAACTCCTTCACCCGTACTCCCAGAGCCCTGTAGTCACTCTTGATCCGCTCAGTGTCACACCGCGCAGTATCATTCGTGCCCACATGGATGAGTAGCATGGGGTAGTAGTCAGAGGGCTGGATAATCCTCGACAATGCCTCCGTAACGTCTCGGATACGGGCTCCCGGCAGGCAGCATACCTCCCGAGATGAAATGTCAGGGCGACAGATGGGCGCCTCCGTCCCCCTCAGCAGAGAGTCTCCAACCACCACTACCCTACGTTTCCTATTCGCAGTGGTGGCAGCAGACCTCCCAGCCTTAGGGGTACGAGGCTTCTCCTCCTTTACTATAGGGGGTGATGCCTTCTTTCCTGTATCAAGAAGAGCATAACGGTTACCTATTACCACAGCGGGAGGGTTCGGAGCAGGGGTGGAGCACTGCCTGCTGCCAGAAGTAACCAGCTGCCAGTGTCCACCCTGAGCCATCTCCTCCTCCACCAGTGGTGTATCAGCAGTCCTGTGTCCTGGGACAGCTACCTCAGCTGTCTCCACATGGACACTGTCCAGGAATTGCTCGTGGATTCGGATGCTTCTCAACCTAGCCACCTCCTCCTGTAGCTCTCCCACCTGCTGCCTGAGAGATTCCACCAGCAGGCACCTTTCACATTGGATGGTCCCCCCAGCCTGGATATTAGTAAGTGGAAATTGCAAGTTACAGTCTCTGCAAAACCACACCAAGATCTGGGTAGAAGCATCCATGCTCAGGCGCTCTGTCTGGCTACAGGCGCAGGTGGAGGAGACAGAAGCAGTGCTGGCACAGGTGTTGCGGGTCTTCCTAACCATCGTAAGCCTCCCTCTGTCAAACTCCCATCTGCAGCCCCCTGTCCGCCCAAAAGGGTGCTGTATTGCTCCTCCTTCACCTGGAGAACTCCCTTGCGAAACTCCCTGTTAGCAGCCCCTGTTCGCAAACGCGAACTTTCTACATATTTAATGACCATAACAGTTACTTAAAAACTTCTTTGGATCCCTAATTCCTCCACATACTGGCATAGGCCCAATTTGAAACCTAACCACCCCTAGGTTTGGTTTTGGGATAAGAATCTGAGGACCAATGATCTTGCAAAATTTCCAACATCTTAGGCAAAAACCTCACAGGACTGGTCACAAGGTTATACTGTCACATCTGAACCCTAACTTTTGCTCCCGGTTTACCCTATACCCAGGTCCCACCCCTGATCAAACACTAATCCAGATCCAAATGCCATCTCCTCAGTCCATCTCTAATTTAAAGGGAACACTGAAAGGATAGGATAGGTTGTGCATAGAGACTCATTTATTTCCTCCACGGGTTTAGCATCAGTATGGCAACTAAGTTTAGTTATAGCTACCAGTGCTTTAAAATGACTATTTTAAAGGAGGAAAGAAATGGAGGAAACAATTTGTCAATGCTGGTAAATCATGTGGCTATCCCAAATTACTCCTGGGAGCATTCTGCACCCAAAAAAAAAAAAAAAAAAAAATTCTGTGCACAATATTTTAAAATTCCGCAAATCTTATTTGTCAAAATAACACTACATAATCACGCCGGTTTCAATTATTTCAGTCATTTATTTCAAAATACATGTCAACAAGTATGTCTGTAACAATACAGACACACACAAAAATTGCCCCAGGAGTAGAGAGTTAAAAAAAGCCCTATGACAACCCAGTCCCTCTTTCTCTGTCCCCTTCCCCCCCAGAGTCCAGACGGGGACCAGACATCCACAATCCCTCCTCCCCAGAGTCCAGCCGCAGGGTCCTCCCAGCCCAGATACCTGCCCCCTCCCTTCCAGAGCCCAGGGATCCAGATGGAGAAATAGCCTGATGCTGGTTTCCGGGGTTGTGTGGTGTTTCCTCTGCACCGCTGTCTCTTTCCCTCAGGGCATGCAGGGAACTTCAGCTGTCAGGAACCCTATACCTCCCTCCCCTTTACCCTGGCAGTGTCTACTATGTGTGCACTAGGCTCTGCTGGGTCCAGCTGCCTCTAGTGGTGGCCAGCAGCATTGCAGCCCATTTCTGTACGGGGGTGGGAAGGAAATTCTGCGCACACAACATTAATTTCTGCAAAATTCTGCACTGTGCAGTGACGCAGAATTCCCCAAGGGTACCAAATTCATGCCAATAAGACTCTTTATATAGTATTATACCATCCTGTATTTCAAGTATATGTATGTGTTACTCACAGAGTACATTCAAGCACATGCAAATCTGATCATTTCCTCATTCTAAATTTTGTAGTTTCACCTTTTGCAGAGTTTGGCTCTGTCATAACTATAAAGGGAAGGGTAACAGCTCTCCTGTGTACAGTACTATAAAATCCCTCCTGGCCAGAGACTCTAAAATCCTTTTACCTGTAAAGGGTTAAGAAGCTCGGGTAACTTGGCTGACACCTGACCCAAAGGACCAATAAGGGGACAAGATACTTTCAAATCTTGGGGGGGGAAAGGCTTTTGTTTGTGCTCTTTGTTTAGGGGGTTGTTCACTCTTGGGACTGAGAGGGACCAGACATCAATCCAGGTTCTCCCCATCTTTCTAAACAAGTCTCTCATATTTCAAACTTGTAAGTAAAAAGCCAGGCAAGGCGTCTTAGTTTTACTTTGTTTTCTCAACTTGTAAATGTACCTTTTACTAGAGTGTTTATCTTTGTTTGCTGTACTTTGAACCTAAGACTAGAGGGGAGTCCTCTGAGCTCTTTAAGTTTGATTACCCTGTAAAGTTATTTTCCATACTGATTTTACAGAGATGATTTTTACCTTTTTCTTTAATTAAAAGCCTTCTTTTTAAGAACCTGATTGATTTTTCCTTGTTTTAGATCCAAGGGGGTTGGATCTGTATTCACCAGGAGTTGGTGGAGAAAGGAGGGGGATGGTCAATTTCTCCTTGTTTTAAGATCCAAGGGGTTTGGATCTGTATTCACCAGGAGTTGGTGGGAGAAAGGAGGGGGATGGTTAATTTCTCCTTGTCTTGAAATCCAAGGGGTTTGGATCTGTATTGACCAGGGAATTGGTGAAAGGTTTCTCAAGGCTTCCCAGGGAAGGGAATTAGCTTTAGGAATGGTGGCAGCGGACCAGATCTAAGCTGGTAGTTAAGCTTAGAAGTCTTCATGCAGGCCCCCACAGTTGTACCCTAAAGTTCAAAGTGGGGATACAGCCTTGACAGGCTCATTAGCAAAGACCCCAGTAACAAGAAATTAAAATTGCAATTGACAAGACTAATCAAACAGCAATACTTACTAGTTATAACGAATCCAGATCTGCATAAGTACACATAACTAAAGTAACAATATCTCTGGACTGCAAAACTAGCTTTGTAATTAAAGCCTCTACTCCTTTGGTTTAGTAATGCTGCTAGGGTTTAAAATCTCTTTTATTCCCCCACCTCCCTTTTTTTTTTTTTTTTTTTTTTTTTTTTTTTTTTTATTTCCCTTTTTTTTTTTTTTTTTTTTTTTTGTTTAAGGCAACCATACCAATTTAGCGAATTATAGACTAAATTATTTCTCCTCAGTTAGTCTCAGTCACTGGAAGGGAGTCAAAAGCATGACATCTCTAGAGCATGCTCCTCCAATTGCCTACTATCCAGCCTTGATCCTAAGAAGGCCCCCTCTATATGAATCGTGCTCTATGTGTACAGAGGGACAGGATCCCAGCTGCTGATGGCAGCTGATGAAGCCTAAGAGCATTAATTTATGTGGGTTTCCCTGCTCCATGGCTTCGCCCCTGAAGAGAAAGAAGGTTCACTGGGAGTGGACACACTGCCATGAGATCTAGAAAAACCTAAATGTTGTGCAGTGACTTTGATGGATAAAACGGTTACTCACTTTTGTAACTGTTGTTCTTCGAGATGTGTTGCTCAAATCCATTCCAATTAGGTGTGTGCACTTCTTCCCTGGTATGGCCCCGAATGAGCCAGTTGTCGAGATACAGGAACACCTGTATCCGTTGTCGATGAAGGTAGGCTGCCACGACAGCCATACATTTGGTGAACACTCTCGGAGCCGTGGACAGTCCGAAGGGAAGGATGGCAAATTGGTAATGTTCGTGGTTTACCACAAAGCAAAGGAAGCGCCTGTGTGGAGGGTAAATCACGATGTGAAAATAGACGTCCTTCATGTCGAGGGCGACGTACCAATCTCCAGGATCCAGGAAAGGGATAATGGTCCCCAATGAGACCATGCGGAACTTCAACTTTACCATGAATTTGTTGAGTCCGCGCAGATCTAATATGGGTCGAAGCCCCCCTTTTGCTTTGGGGATTAGGAAGTAGTGGGAGTAGATCCCATTGTCCCTTAGTTCCGATGGAACCTCCTCGATTGCTCCCATGGACAGGAGCGTAAAGACCTCCTGTATAAGGAGTTGCTCGTGAGAGGGGTCCCTGAAGAGGGATGGGGAGGAAGGATGGGAGGGGGGGCAAAAAGAAAATTGGAGAGAATATCCCCTTTCCACCTTGCGAAGAACCCATCGGTCTGAAGTTATAAGGGACCACGCATGGTGGAAATGGGAGAGACGATCTCGAAATGTAGGGAAAGGATCCTGGGTGGTGACTAGTATGCCGTCCTCGGGCGCACCTTCAAAAATTTTGCCTGGGCCCTGACAATGGTTTAGAAGGGCCTTGGTTCTGACCGGGTTGGTGACCGGTGGATCTCCTTCTACCACCTGGTCCATGTCTTCTGTAAAAGTCTTGCCTGGGATGAGGGGGAGAGTAGAACCTTTGAGGCTGTGGTCTAAAGGCCCTGCGCTGGGTAACTGGGACATGCATCCCCAGGGAGCGCATGATGGTTCTGGAGTCTTTTAGGCTCTGTAACTGAGAGTCCGTTTTGTCTGAGAACAGGCCCTGCCCATCAAATAGTAGATCCTGCAGGGTCTGTTGCAGTTCTGGTGGTAAGCCAGACACCTGAAGCCAGGAGATGCGTCGCATAGCTATGCCCGAAGCCAGGATCCTAGCAGCAGAGTCCGCTACATCAAGAGAGGCCTGTAAGGAGGTCCTAGCCACCTTTTTGCCCTCTTCCACTAAAGCCCAGAACTCATCCCTGGACTCTTGTGGAATCAACTCCTTAAATTTACCCATGGAGTTCCACGAGTTATAATCATAGCGGCTCAAGAGCGCCTGTTGGTTTGCGGCTCTGAGCTGTAGGCCCCCCACTGAGTAAATTTTGCGTCCAAACAAATCGAAGCACTTGGCATCTTTAGATTTGGGCGCTGGGGCCTGTTGACCATGCCGTTCACTTGCATTCACTGAGGACACCACCAGTGAACACGGCTGAGTGTGAGTATACAAGTATTCATACTCCTTAGAGGGAACAAAGTATTTCCTCTCCACCCCTCTGGCTGTAGGTGGGATAGAGGCAGGGGTCTGCCATATTGTCTTGGCGTTAGCCTGAATGGTGCGGATGATGGGCAACGCTACCCTGGATGGGGTGTCAGCTGAACGGATGCTCACCACCGGGTCCTCCAACTCCACTATCTCCTCTGCTTAGAGGTCCATGTTATGTGCCACCCTACATAAAAGGTCTAGGTGAGCACATAGGTCTATCGGGGGGGACCCGAGGACATTGTCCCCGCCACGCCTCATCTGGAGAAGATGAGGAAGATGCTACAGGGGCTAATGGATCCTGTGGCAGGTCCAATTGCGAGGGGTCCTGAGGTTCAGGATCAATTGTACCGGGATCCGGGGCCTGCGTAGGAGTGGGCGCAGGTGCCTCCATACCCCCCGGGGGGGACAACTGATGGTGGCCTCCAGTACTTGGGGCTCTGAATGTGCTGAGCGGGAGGCTGCAGGTGGAACCCCTTGGGCTTGGTGGTACGCCCATGGGGTACAGAAAGACCACTGTGCAGGCTCCTGGCTAGGGTCTTCGGCCTCATCCTGCCAGTGACCCAGGTTGTCCGCTGCTTGGCTCGGTGCAGGATAGGCTGAGCGGCAGGCACCGTCCGACTGGGAAGAGCGTGAGGCGGATCGTGAGGGCCAGGGCGGTGTGGAGCGTGCGTTGACGCTGCTGGAAACGGTGCCAAACGGTGCTGGCCCACAGGAGAGTGGTCTCTGCGCGGTGCCGGGGAGCGGTACTAGGATCGAGAAAGGTGCCGATGTTCATGCCGGTACCGAGATCCAGACCTGGATCGTGATGAAGACCATCTGCAGGAGCGGTGCCGGAAGTGGCTTCTCAAGCGGGATCGGCGCTCTGACCGGTGCCGGGAGCGACATCGGGAGTCCGAACGGTACCGAGGTCTGGGGCAGTGCCGCGAGGGCGGAACGGTACCGGGAGGAAGATTTGGGCCGTGAGTACGACCTGTGCCGTGATAGAGAACGGTGCCAGGACTCAAGTGGCGCCAGGACCTACTCCTAGATCGGGAGCAGGGCCGAGAGTGCATGCTCAGAGATGGTGGAGGTAATAGGGCTGGGCTTGTCCCTAGACTGCACCGCACGGGTGGGATGCGGTACCGTAGCCTGAGTCGGTGCCGGTTCTGTAAGGGCAATGAGGTTCCTCGCTGTCGCAAACGTCGCCGGCGTCGATGCAAGACGGGGCTCAACCACGGTGCTGGTCAGGGAGCCAGTCCGCGCCGGACTCAACAGCCCTTCTGCCGGTGCCGGAGTCAACAGTGCCGATATCGGCGCCTGTATCCTCGGTCGCTCCGGTCCCGGACTCGCATCCAAGGTTGGTAAGGGGGATGCCGGTGCCTGTTGTTGGGAGGCAGCCCCCTCCGGTTTGCGAGGGCTCTTCTGACCTGGGGACAGGGACCGGCGCCGCGGTGCTTGCAGTGGACGTGGTGCCAGTGAAGGCCCGTGCTGTGGGACTCTATCCGCGTCTCCTTGCGGTGCAGTACTGGAAGTCGCCGCCAGAGCACTGCGCACCAAGGCATTCGGTGCCGGAACTTGGCGTGCCGAAGGAAGGTCCGGGCTGAGGGCCGCCTCCATAAGGAGCTGTTTGAGTCTAAAGTCCCGCTCCTTTTTGGTTCGAGGCCTGAAAATCTTACAGATCTTGCACTTTTCTGTCTGGTGAGACTCCCTGAGGCACTTTAAACAAGAGTCGTGGGGATCTCCCATTGGCATAGGCTCTGAACAGACTGAGCACGGCTTAAAGCCCGGAGCCTTGGGCAGGAGACCGGACGGCACACGGGGAGGAAGGGGGGAAGGGACCCCTTCCAGCCCACTAACTTCACTTATAAACTTAAATCTATAACTAATAACTACTGTACTACACTAAATCTATAACTATATAACTACAACAATATCTAAACCAGGAAGTAAAAGCTAGGGAGAGTGGAGGACAGCTATGCCGCGCTCCACAGTTCCAACGACCGTCACGGGCAGTAAGAAGGAACTGAGGGGGCACTGGGTCAGCTGGGATATATATCCAGCGCCATGAAGGCACCACTCCAGGGGGCTCCACAGCCGACCCACCGGGTGTTGCTAGGGTAAAAATTCTCCGACGATCGTGCACGCGGCGCGCATACACCCAATTGGAATTGATATGAGCAAGCACTACGAAGAAGAACTTGAACCTTCTGTCTGTTGTATGAAGGGCCTATCACTCTGGGCCTATCATTCTGGATTAAACCACATTGCTTAAAGCTGAGATATGAAGCAGGCCAAGGTAGAACATTCATCTTTAAATGGAAGGCAAGAAAACAGAGCAGTGAGTGAGCCCCCAAATTTATTACTAAGGGGAAAGGAGACAGATAAGGGTGATCCTAAAGGACTGATCACAAATGGCCAAAATACCAGCACTGGTGCATGTGCCATTAGACAGGATTAACTATGCAAGAAGGTAGCCAGTCTGTATTGTAATTGAAATGTTTGTCTAAGGTAATTAGACAGCAGAGGATTTCAAGTTATTGCCATCATATTTTACCCCATCCTTGGCAAGAAAACAGTAAACTTTGAAGGATTCTCATAGATTTTAGTCCAAAGGTTGATACTGTCCTTGGCTACTGTTTAGCAATGAAATGAGGATGGATTTTTGAAAATAAATGTCTGGCATTAAAATGAAAATTAAGTGCCTAAATAGCCACTTTTATAATAAATATAATTATGTATCCCAGAGTGCCAACTTTCATACAAACTTTCTGAGCCAAGCTCATCCCAGCAATTACACCAATGCAGTATAATGAGCTATGGCAGGGATGAATTTGGTTCAATCCTTTGCTTAGTCTCCAGACCCAGACATTTCATTCATTTATTAAAAGGGATACTGTCAAGTAGTTTTGGACCAAAATTTAGCTTTGATTGGGGTGGGAAGAAATTTCTAAAATACAGATGTTCATGATACTTTTCAATTAAAAATTACCTGTGTGATGCAAGGCAAAACAAGAGAGACTCAAAGTGAAAGTGAATACAAGCAAAAGTGAAACTGACAAGTCTAGTCACTGCTGGTGGAGCTGGGAAAATAAAATAATTCTTTTATTTGGCAGCTGAACTGAAAAAAAAAATTATTTAGGGTCAACCTGAAACAGTTTTTTTGTTTTTTCTCACCAAATCGTAAAATCGAAAATAGTTAGTTTCAGGTCAAACTAAACATTTCATTTTGCTGTAGGTCAAAATGATTCATTCTACCCAAAATTATATGTTTTGTTTATTTTTGGGTGGTTTTTTACCCATTATAGTTTTGGGTTTGGGGGGGGTAGTTAAATCTTGCTAAATTTCAAAGCAAAATGTTGTTTCAAATGAAAAGTTTAAGTGTTTTGTTTAGAAAATGTCAAACCGAAAAGTGTTAATTTTTTTTGGAAAAAATGTCTCTTTTTTTGCCAAAACTATTCACCAAATTTGATCCAAATTTAAGAACAGTTTCAGTCAACCTGCAGCTGCATTCTTCAGTGTATTATCTATTCATCAAAAAATTTTGCCTGTTTCTAACTGCTGGCCCAACGATAGACAACAAATAATAAGCAATTGAAGTTGTATCCATTTTTTTTGAAATCCTCCTCTCCATTTCAGTACTGTGGGGTATTACTACTAACAAGTAACAGAATTAAGGGAACATTTTAAATATTTTTTTTTCTTTAATTTTATACAACATATCCCAAAACAGAATATTAGAAACTATCTTCTTATGCCAGTTATGACATATCAAATACAGGAGACTGGTTAAAATAATGAAGTGGGAAATGCAAGCATGCCACACTTCACTTAGCTGCCCAGAGCAACTGACTGTACAATTATCATACAATACAGTGATTGTAGTTTTACACATGAGTGAGTTCTGCAGGATTCTGGGAAACCAGGTGAGGCATGTCACTTGACCTTTATCCACTGCTTAGTTTTACCGGGCTATAAAAGCCTCTGATGAAACTTACTTCACAGGTGTATTGTGAGGCTGTTTTAATTTAAGTGCTGGTTCTCTGATGAGACATGCTTTAGAATTGAAAAGTAAGTATCTATATCACACAGATATTAGGAGTTAGGCATAAGCCAAAACCCTAGATCCGAGAGCCCAAATGCTTTTGGGATGTTTAGATCTGTATCTCTGACTTCTGCCAACTCTACTCTTTTAAGTCAACAGAGTCAAACAAAAGATATAACAAAACTCCCCTGCACAGCTTTTCCAATTTGGCAGCCTCTTTGAGCGATTTTAGTTTGTACAGCAGTTGGATAAACGTAGTGAAATCACTGAGACTCAGCCCAGTTAATCAGACTCTCAGTTAAAGAGACACTGTCAGAGTTGTCTGTTTGCAGGTGGTAGTTGGGCCAGAACAAGCTCATCAACAGCTGCTTCTAGTTCTCCTTTCCACAGATGTGGGTGGGACCCATTTTATTTCCTCTCTTCATTTTTCTATTCATCATTTTTTATAATGGACGACACACAGCTGTGTCCTAAAAGCCATTGCTCATCTTTGATATCACTAGTGGAAATTGTTATCTCCCACATCCCAGGGCTAGCCTAACATTAACTCGAGCCTCACGCTGCACTGCTACCCCTCTCGTTAAAAAAATCCCGGAGATTGTGAATTCAAACATATTTGTACATCAACTATCAATTTCTGAAGGGTGCATCCTTATCTTGTATTGAAAGAGAAAGTGGGGAGGATGGGTGGAGAAATAAGTCATGAGAGAAAGTATAACAAAGCATGGCACTTGCCTTGAAATACTTCTGTTTGTGTGTCCTATAAGGGATTCACTTTAGAGGGGTTCCAGGTCATTTACTAATAAAAGATGTCTTAGCGGTTTATACTTAGAGGCTAGAAACAATCAAAAACAGCATTCCAAGCATTCCTAATCCTTGAAGCAGAACATCACCTACATCACATCAGATACAAGGTCCACTGCCCCAAAGTTGAGTGCCCTCAACTCCCAGTGAGTTAGGGTCTCAATCAATGGGCCTTATTGGGCATCCAAGAGCAACTAGAGAGCCAGTACCAATGGCTGTCACACATGCTTTTTCTCTTGGCACTTGGCAAGAAGGTTGCAGCCCTTTTCTTTTGGATGTGGTCTTCGTCATGACTTAACCCATACTTTGTCACCTCGTGGTTAAATTGTTGCTGTGCACTTGACTTGGGATATCATCCTTAAAGCAAGCACTCACCACAGCTAATGTGCAGTGGTCTCTATGTTAAATAGGGCTTCACCCAGAGTGCACATTACACTTTTACTCTGTACCAGTCAATTGCCAGGTGAAGTCTAAGGTGCCGGTCTTTATTAAGGAGTGCTGATTGTGCTATTTCTACATCCTATGTGCTTGGTTCCAGGCTTTGAATAGCGGACCCAGCCACAAGCCAGTCAGGGCTGATGTTAGGCTTTCTGATCCTCTCCTTTTCTATACTTACAACATTTTTGTTCTCAATTATCAAACAGAAGACAACTGCCTTCCAAAATGTTTCTTTCCTAGTGCACCTCATATCTGGCACTGGACTCTGGAAGGAGTCCCTTCTTCCTGGTGGCTGAGAGGTAGCTGTTCTTTGGTCAGACTCTGTATCATCTGGAGCTCAACATCAGACAGAGGACAGATGGCAAACCTATTCCCAGCCTTGCTAATATCTACTGTGCACTATAATTCCACTTGCTCATACTCTGTTCCAATTGCTTGAGGCATCTTTAAAAATGCCACTGCTACAGCTAGTTGTTCAGTCTTCAGTGCACTAATTTGTGTGTTCATCCATTGGGCCTATGGGTGAGAAGGGATGGAAAATATCTGAAAATGTGCAAAGCAGCTTTGGAAAAGGAGCCAAAGTGAAAAAACTGAACACACAGGAGGTCTACCACCCTTATACTCTAGTGCATTCTTGCCATCTCTATACGGTACTTCCCTGGTAGTCTCTTAGTGGCTTTCACTACTGAGCTCAGTCCTGGACAACTATGTTCCATAACAGCAGCATAAGGAGGCTATCAGTAAACACAAATCAAACAAATTCACCATAGGTGAAGATGTCATGTAGAGAGGCAGTGGGGACTGGTGCATAGAACACTGGACTATGACTCAGGAGACCAAAGTTCTATTCTTGGCTCTGCCACTGGTCTGTTGGGTAATCTTGAACAAATCATTTCACTCCTCTGTGACTCAGTTTCCCTCTTCTGTAAAATGGGGATGATGATACTCACCTTCTTTGCAAAGCGCTTTGAGATCTACTGACGAAAAGTACCATATAAGAACTAGGTAATATTATATTATTTGCTTTGTTGGCACAACATTTTACTTAGATTGTTCTAGATTCAATGGGGTGGTAATATTCATAGGACTTCCTGCAAAGAGAAAAAAATTAAGATATACTGCTTTTTCACTTGAAATGAATTGTCTCGCAAACAGGCTTGAATATGCTTCTTTTTTGTATTTTCACTTAAAGTATTTATTTTGGTGTTTTCATTTATTTTGTGCTTCTCTGCCTAAAGCCTAGAACTGCTATTAAAAAGTATCTATATTAACCCAAATGAACAGCTTATTTATGTTGCAGTATTTAATCTCCTGCAATATCATGCAGATGTGCTCTATTCTTTAAGGGTAGGAACCCATTCTACATATTACTTCGGAAAAGGTCAAGCAAAGGTTGTGTGTGTCTTTTAAGCAAAATGTAGGAAATTGTCCTTTAAAAGTAATATAAGAAGCTGAAAATAAGTTAACTGAAGCACAAGGAACAAAAAGGCTGATTAATAGTAGAATAGATAGAACACACTGAACTTCTAAGGTTTGATCCTTCAAAGCCTAAGAGGCAACTCCAGGTTCCATAATAACCTCTTGATAATTCCTACTGCAAATGTGAATGGAGCTGTGTAAATAGGAAAGGTAAGGGGGGCAGGTGAAATGGATGTTTACCTTCTCATCCCTCTCTCACTAAGCAATCAGAAGATTTAAGTAAAATTGCTTCTTTCCATCACCCCACCCACACACTTTTTGTAGTGTTATTGTAATAAACCCTTCCTAAGTGCTGGGACTGTCTCCTAAGCCCTGTAAAAATTACAACTCTAGCAAATTCAAAGGGCCCAGTTAAATGTTGTGGTGTAGATGGGACCTAACTGTGTTCCCATGACTAGGTTAGAATACTGATCAGACCAAGGATTTAGCTTAATGATAGGATATCCAGGTCTCTCGAATCCTAGTCCCTGACACTATGCACCAGACCATCCCGCGATCCTTCACCTAAAAGAGTCAGTATGTTCCCTTTCCTTATTCTCCTCAGCTCGCTATTTTTCTGCCCCCTCCGTTAGTTTTTAAAACTACTTTTTTGTAAGTCTACTCCCAGTTAAGTGTATCCAGCTGGACTATCCAGCCAGGCTGTGTTTCTTTTACCAATTCTGTAATCAATTCCCCATATCCGGATGTTACAATACTACTTTGGCTCCTGGTCCAGACGCTCTTCAGCGGTTGATGGTGTCAAGCAGTTGATTTCACTTCTAAGCAATTTAAAGATTTAGTAGCTGATTCATAGTGCCCTAGAGCTTAGGGCAGCCCAGTAGGGATCTCCGGGTTCATGAAGATGGTAAATCCCGGTGTTCCAGCTCTGTCTCTCAGGAATACTTGAGATACTTATTCTCTAATTCCTTCCAAAAGTAAGAGGGTCACTCCCAGTGCACTGACTACTATAATCTGTTCTGCCTTTTATTTTCTCTTATTGCTCATGACATTTAAAGTAAGTAAACAGGGCATTTTCCACTGGGCGTCATTCAGATCCTGTTATTACAGAGTGACCAGTTGTCAGGATGCGACCATGTTTATTTGAGCCGTCACCTAGAAACAACTTATTTTTCCATTTGGAGCTCGGCAGCATTGCAACATGGACAAAGAAGTGTAAATGTGTCCTGCAAAAGAGCAGTGGCCTGGATTTAATTTCACACACATACTTTCAGCTCCCATGCCCTCGCACTGATTTATACTATACTACCATAGAATTTATTCTTAAGGGCTTCATATTCAGTTCTGCAAGTTTAGACCCAGCTCTCCTGAACTCCTTCATCCTTTAGATTTGTTTCCCATAGGATCTTACCTCCCAGCTCTCTGAGTTTGTTAAAGTCTGATTTTTTAAAATCCATTGTCCTTATACTGGTGCTTTTGCTTGTGTAGAGCTTAAAATCTGCATGTGCACATCATTCTCTCCATAATTAAACAAACGGAGGGGCCAAAATCATTTTAAGATCAGGAGTTGTCTTTAATGCAGTTACTCCTAATTTACACTGGTATAAATGAGAACAGAATCAGGCCTCGTTGTCTATTGCTCCATTATCACTGAAGCCATGTAGAATGCCTCAACACCCAGGTTCCTGACTGCTGTGAGAATTAATGACACACATGTCAAGTCATAAATTAACACCCATAGCATCTCTAACTGATATTCCATTAAGTGAAGTGTAACATAACTGCTAAATTTCACCTTCTCGTTTGTCCAAACCGAAGCCCAGGGTGAGCAGAGGCCACTGGGAAAAGTTAATTTTAATGACCAACCCTTGTGAAAGAGCATTCTCCCTCACTCTCTTTGGTGATTTAGAGGAGAGCGGGGGGACTTAAATTCAGCAAAACATTGATTTTAACCACCATTATACCTTAATCCTGGTGCCAATTTAATGCACCTTACACACACAGAGACTCTCTTAGGCACTGAATAAGTACAAACATTTGCCCTTTTCATGTTCCTCTCAGTAGCACATCAGACACTGAAAGAAAAAGAAAATCAATAACCACCTCTAAGTGACTTTTGAGACCCTCCTGACCACTCTTGCTGAATAAAAGTGACCTCTGAGTACATGCCTGGCTCGATTAAACTGTAGCTTTTCTTATGATCAAAGTATCAGGTCTAGTCTTTCATGTACACACACACACTGACATATTCACCCACATGGGGCAGTTAGATCTTCCTAGCAGACACTGTTGATAGGGCATCACTGTAGCTGGGCCAAAACCTCAGTCTCCCTGTACAAAGCCTCCATTTTATACCTATTCCTATGCAGGGTGAAACAAAGCAATGTATTTTGTGGTTAAGGCTGTATCTTAATACAGCTTATTGAGGCTCCTTCAGCTTTTCTAGATTCCAGTCCTCCCAGCCTTTTTTAAGAATTTCTCATGGTTGCTCTAATATGATTTCTGTGCTGTTGGATGCACCCAGTCATCAGCATCACTGAAAGTGAACTTCCCCAGCATCTGTATTTGGCCTCGCTATTCATCCGGCCATTTTTCCATTTGTAAAATGTACAAGAGCTCTTTCAAAATAACGTATGGATTGCTATAGAAATTCAGTTACACGCACTGTATGTTCGAAGGAGAGGGCTGTGATGCTGGCAGACCAGGTGCCAGCTCATGCCAAGGCCTCACTGAACACTTACACAGGCACAGCTGGACATCAGTCTTGCTTACCTGTGTGTTAGCATCATCAAAATAGACATTAGATGTTAAGTTAATAAACGTGTATTTAGTGTTTAGACTTGTGGGATGCTGCATGTATTGATCTTAGTTATCATCTCTGTTTCCCCAGTATAAAGTTATATTGAGTGTTTGCATTATAAACCTCTGTAATTGTGTAACTCACCAAACAGCAAAGGTAGTATTAATTAAGGTAAAGTGCTCAAGACAGCCCATTGAAGGCAAATAAAGGTATTGTGTAGCATCAAAGGAGAGAGGCCCTGTTGATTTCATTCCGAACTCCCTCCAGCAAGGAGAGACCTATGCATGAATTCATCCCATTAGTTTGGATTCTGGAGTGGAGAGAGATAAAAATCCCTGACAAGAAAAAACAACTCTTTCATGCTGTCTGGACTCCAAGGGCTAAGATGCCTAAACGTAAGCAAAGAGATCCCCATGCTACTTGGCATGGGTTAGCCCTGAAAGACATTTTAAATTGGCAGATTTCTACATATGTCACCTTTTGAATCACAGACAAACATTTGTGTGTATATGTTGCTTGCTTTAACCTGTTAATAACTCTCTTATTCCTTTTTCCTAGTTAATATACCTTTAATTAGCTACCAGCATTGTCTTTGGTGAGTCATCTAAGGTACAAATTGATCTGAGGTAAGTGCCTCGTCTCTTGGGACTGGAAGCACCTGAGTATTTTATGATTTTTGGTATAAGTGACCATTTACATAGTATAGCTTGCCTGGGCGGCAAGATAGACCTGAGTGTCCAAGGGGACAGTCTATGACTCCATTATAAGACTACTGTAGTACTTTGGGAGTTCACATTTGTTACTGGGTTAGTGAAATCTAATTAAGCATACTACCAGTTTGGGGTGTCTGTCCTGCTTTTTGATACTCTGCCCTGAGGTTGGCACCCTGAGTCATGAGCTACTCCAGACAGCGTGACAAGGGCAATCACTGAACTCAAAAAAATCCTTCACAGGCCAAGTCCCACCAACAGAATGAGGATTACACCTTCTACCAAGATGTGGCTATTTACATGGCTCAGGTATGCAACACATGCCTTGGCTAAGAAGCATCTTATGGCACAAACAAGGCCGTAATGTGTGTCGTAAGACTCCTGTTTGATAAATGGATTTGACCACGTATGTGATTATGCTTTACCATTTTTGCTTCATTCAGGCTATGCAAGCACACAGCCACACTTTGCAAAGGAGTTTGTTTTGTTCTCAGAACAAATTTATACTATTAAGCCAGCACATCCGGTCAATATCTAATTTACAGGAGCAGACAAAGCACAGTGGACTGCTTACCAGCCGGGTGGTTGTAGGCAAATTGCACAGAGGAGCATCGTACAAGAGCAGCAGGATAAAAAAATGTAACTCAAAGATCAGCTATTTGAAAAACAGATTACTGTTATTTGCTGGTTTTCCTGGACTACTAACGAAATCCACTTACGTAAGACCAAAGACCAAACCGTGACTTCTCACCAATATTCAACAGATACAACTCCATCCATATTGTGGTTTATACTGCAGCTCATTTAAAGTGATGGTCTCAAAGATATTGTTGTCCTTTATGAAAATATTGTCTTAGTAACTTTATTTAAGGCACCCAGAGACTGCTGTGGATTGGGGACCATATATGTTATCATTTGTTTATAAAAATAATGGCCTATTGACTGTGTAAATGAAGAGATGGCTTCAAACTAAGGAAATTCAGATCTGAGTTTTCGCAGAATTCAAGGTAGTTTCTGGACTGGTGTTCAGCATGGGTCTAAAGTCTAAGGTGAATGGTGCTCTGTTAGGTGCAAAGCAGGAAATTCCAGTCAAAGTGATATTTTTAAGTATACATTCACCACAGGCCAAAATGGATTCAAGATGGGCTTTGACATATACCAGAAACGACCTTTGAAAACATGATTGAAACCAAGGAAATTTCTGCTTTTCCTATTCTCCTCCATACAACATGTTGTCAATCTTTCATCTCTAATCCTCCTCTCTCCCCAACCACTTTTCATACCATCCATCTTGCATCCTTCTCTCCACCCATCTTCTCTGCCCCTCACCAGTCCCTGTCCTGAGGGACACAAAAGTCAGTCTGTAATAAAGTCTAATGCTGACCTGACACTCCAGTTTCTGATCAATAGATTTCAGCCACTATAAAAAGCTTTTTAAGAGACCCAGCCAATTACTAAGAGAGAATGTACAGACTCACTATGAGGCTAGTCCTCTGAAAATTGTCCATATATTGTGGACCAACATAAAAATTAAAGCCCTCCAAATTTTAAGGCATCTATGATTTCCTAATGTCCATTGTTATACATTTTGCATACAAAATGTGTAGGACTTTTTTTATTCTTGCAAGACAATTTCAGTTGCCTGTGCACTTTGTCTCCCATTCATCAATACCTTCAGTGTGAACCTCATGGCATCAGTAAGACATTTCCATCCCCTGCATTCGCAATCTTGGAGTCTCTTGAGCCAACAAACTGTCAAATTAGTGCCAGCTTGTGACAGCTTTATGATATGTAATCTTGTTCACAAGCAAATGGTGTGAGACCCCCTGTTTGCTACTGCTGTCAAATTGGAAATGCTTTTTTGTGACTCCCTGATAAGCTTACATCTTGAAAGCAGATCCCAGCAGAAAAAGGAGCAAATCTGCCAACACAAAAAAAAAAACAAAACCCAATGTAGTCACACTTAACTGTTTCCTCCTTTTACCTACGTAATAGCTTCTATTCTAAATTTCTGTTTAGGGATGATTGAATTGGTTTAGATTAATCAAAAAAACAATCACCCCTTTGCATTAAACAGAACCACACCAGAACCATATATTCAGCTAACCATTATTAAACCCTCAGGCCTTCCATCGTTAATCAGTTAGTGACACTGAGCTAAAAATTACTTGCCTTGGTCTGCACAAACCGAAGATGTAGTTAGCATCATGTCATCCAACGTGATTCCTCACAACTGAGCAAAGTGGTGTAGTGAAGGTAAACCCAGTTTAGCCAAACTTGTTCGAACAGAAGAAAAGGTTAGTAGACAAAGAAACATTATTAATCTTCAGAGAGAACAAACAATGGAACACAAAACAAAAGGTGATTACATTAGGAAAAAATATTTCTTTAAACTCCAAGCCCTTAGGAACTGGGAATGGGTCTTTCCTATATGTCTGTACAGTGCCCTGTGCAACTACTTTGCTATTGTCATATAAATAATAAAAAATACATTGACTGTTTATAAATTATTAATGTCCTGAAATAATCACCTTTACATCCCCCTCCAAGTAAAATTATTTGATCTGCTATTAGCTGCTTTAGTTTACTTCCCAGGAAGCAACAAAAAAGGATTGGAAAACATGAGGGGGGGAAATCCTTAAAAACAAGATTGCTATTTTCAATGCATTTCATTGATTATTCAACAAGATACAGATGAATTAAGGGCTCGATTTTGCAAACTCCCCACAAAGTAGTCCAACTGAAGTCAATAGAAGCATTGCACATAAGGACAGCTAAGGATGCCAACAAGAGTAGCAGTTAGTAGTAGTGGTGATTTTGGTGATTTGGCCCTGGTCCAGAGGAGATCATCCCACAACCACCACCCAGACCAGCCAAAAGCCATCAGCTGGTGGTAACATTCAATCACAATAGAGCTCAGGTGCATTGGAACTACCCTTCTAGAATACGATGGATTGAAAGGTGCCAGCCTGACAGCCTTGGAGACTTAAATCTTTTGGTTTGTTTATAGGTACAACTCCACAAGATCCCCCCTGCATTAGGGGGGGGGGGGAGGGATGAGAGGGTTCAGATGTGTGGTTTCTTTGGGGGAAGCATCCCTACCTGTGAAACAATTTCTGATCATATCCCTGAAAGAAGAGCTTCCAGAAACCATTTTTATTTTATTTTTTTTACTGGAGATGAGCAAAAACTGGAACAGGTTATCTGAATCGCACACACTTTGAGTGCTTGAGATTTCATGAATTAAACCAGGGATGTTCTTGATTGTTATATAAAAGATAGGTTCCAGCTCCTAACTATGGCTGGCATTAAAATACCAAGAACATCCCTGGTTTTGTCCATTTTTTAATTTTTGGCAAAAGATAAGATACAAATTCATTTCTGTGGCTAGTCCAACCCTTTGTTGAAATGCTTTAATTCATGAAATCTCAAGCACTCATTCACTGCAATCTTACTTTGAAAATCCATTTTTAAAACGACACACAAGATGCACTAAGAAGCTAATTCAGAATCATGGGTATCTGGAATCCCCCAGCTATTGAATTTTGCCTCTGGTCAAACTGACCTTGTTGGAAATCGAGCGTAGTTTATTTCCCCTACCAAATCTCCACCCACCCATGCTGGTGAGGCTGCTCTCTGTCTCAGTGGATTACGTATCACTAAGGAGAACCAAGAGAACATCAGGAGACAGGTGCTTTTCTCAGCATTAAAATGTTTTCTCATTTGACCAGTAGTATTGTTTACAGAGGTGTATGGTGGCCCCTGCTGGTACACATATGCATTAGTAAGTCACATCAGTAGCTAAGCAGGAAAGGTGCTGCTCTGATATATGGATGACCTACGGTACAGTCTTATCGGACAACTCCAAGGAAGAGGGACTGAGTATATTAAATAATATACTTCCCAATTCTGAAGATTCCAGAATTTTTAAAAAGAATCATTACTTTGGATCTGCTGTGATTATTTTAATCAAAAGTCAGATAGAAAAATATATTCTTGTTTCAAAAGTATTGTCTAACATAGCGGACATGAAAGGCCCAATAAACATGGAGGTGAAGCATCTGAGACTCATTTCATTTCAGGCCTAGCCTTTATGAAAAACTTGCTTAATATTTTCACCTTCCTCTACTAAGTGCTGTTGAAATGTGGCGGGCTTCAGAGCCCTAGAGAAAAAATTCTGTAGGTGTCCACAGAAATCTTACAACACGAGCAGCCAGAAGGACTGTGCCATCGGCACAATGCCTGTAGGAAGGGTCCCAGGGTGGGGGAGTAGATCAATCCACACTATTGTTCAGTCCTTGCTCTTTCTGGTGATATTGTAAATAAAGGTGTCAATTAGTGCAAACTGTGGTAGTTTTTGTAATATGGTTATTTGTCCACTAGAGTTAGACTGGGAGCTGTTTTCAGGTAGGTCACCAAAACAACTGCCAGACATTGGGAGTGATTTACAATGAGGGGCTAGATACAAAGGGCTACAGATGGCATTATCAATCTTGAGCTACTTAGCCCCTCTATTTAGCATTTTCTGTATGCAATTGCAAATCTAAACTGTGTGCAGAACAGATATAGTTTTTCTAGTGGCACTCATTGAATTCTTACCCTTTGATTTTAAAGAATGAAAGTAAGCATGAATTCAAGTTCAAGGGTGAAATCTCTGCCCCATTGAAGTCAATGGACCTTTTGGCATTGACTTCAGTGGGGCTAGGATTTCATCCAAAATTATGTAAACTTGCAGTTACTTGATGTGATATTTAAAGTTAAATCCAGACAATCTAGCAAACAGCTCTAAGCGTGCTTAACAGCCACAACATACCAACCGTTTCCCTTTTTCCTGTCATGGTCAGACAGTTGAGTTTTGCTGTTTATCCATTAGCAGGTCACAAGTACAGATGCAAGTGACCTCTTCACTCGAAAGCTAACAAGTCAAGATTGTCTACTGATTTGAGTACCTGAATAAACCACTTAACTTCTCTGTGCCTAACTTTAGACTTTTTTATTATTGTTCTTTGTATTACAATAGTGCCTATAGGACCTGGTCCTCATTGTGCTAGGCACTGTACAAACACATAGGTAGAGACAGCCCCTTCCCCAAAAAGTTTACAATCTCAATAAACAAAGGGTAAGAGGAGGAACAGAGATTAAGTGACTTGCCTAAATCACACAGCAGTTTATTGACAGAGACAAGAAAAGAATCCAGCTGGAGTCCAAGTCCAGCATGTATTTACCAGACCACACTACTTCTCTAATCCAGATGTGAAATGAGGATAATCTTAATCTCATAAGGGTTTTATTGTCTTAATATCTGAAAAGTGTTTTGAGATCCTTTGATGAAAGTTGCTGTTATATTCACGAAAAGTGTTATCTTGACACAGTCTCTGGCTCAGCTCAAATCACTCTAACCCTGATCCAGGTCCCACTAAAGTCAGTGGAAAGACTTCCATTTACTTTAGTGGGAAACAAAGCAAGCCCTTGATGCTTGTCCCTTTTACAAACAGTGCGGCAGGCAATCACATTTCATGTGTCAGCAACAGCATAGTTACTGTCAGCCTTCAAATGAGGTAATGATGAAAAAGCAGAAGGCTGCTATTGTAAACTTGGAAAGAGAGCAGTGAGCACTTTATAAATGCTTCAAACTCCAGTGCCCAAACAGTTACAGAGAAGTGTCAATAACAAAAGGAGAAAAAAAACTAAGACTGGATTATTGGAACACTTCTAGTTTGGTATCAGCTGAGAAAAACTTTTGGAAACCATCTTCATTTATCATGGTTGCTAGGCTCAAAGAAACTTAAGCACACACACGCACACCCCCTTCAATTCCTGAGAAGAGGTGAATTTCTCTCCTGGAGAACTTTGTTCTGTGTGGAAACTAGATCAGTAAATCTCTAGGAATGTGTCACATTTGACTGCAGTAGCTCATCTTCCATAATAGAATGTTAACCTCACCTGCCTTTCCTCCACTGCCTCTTCACCTGGCTGAGTATGAAATGTATGGTTAAGACTCCTCAAGAGCTCATATATTACTCTCTCTGTGTCACTGACAGGCTAGTCTCCCTTTTGGAAGTTCATCAATAAAAAAGTGTGATAGGGTGTACAAACCCACATGCATCAGGAAAAGGGTTAATGGACTGCCGGGGGCCCCATCAGTGCCACCTCAATCAGGTGAAAGTCTTCAAGGAAGGAACTATAAAGGGAGAGCCCAGCTCAGTTGTGACCTAGACGGCGAGCTAAGTCACCTCAGCCTGGAAGGTAAGTGCTAGAGGCTGGATGGAGCAATGGAAGCCCAAGAGGGAAACAGAGACAGAGCCCTGCCACGCCATGCCACTCCGTACAGGGATGCGCAGAGAAGGTGCACAGCCACACCAAGATTCTAAGTATCTATTTACCAGCGAGGATTGGGGTTATGTTTGGTAAAGCTCAGGTAGAACAAGACATGAAAACAGTACCTCTACATCAATGAAAAGAACAACATGAATCTCATTCATCCTCTCTTCATGGAAAGGCATTAAAATTCATTCTCGCATCCATATTAATGCTTCACATTCATTTTCAAAAAGCACTCTTCAGTATTAATAACAGATGCTCCTTACAACTAATCCCTCACATATCCTGTCATTTGTTTTGGCTTTCAAACTTGCTGCTTTTAATGGATTCTTTTTCCAAATAATGTGCATCATCCTAGATGCCGAATCACTGTAACAGATGGAGTGCCCCCCCCACCCGAAAAAAACCCTTGCTTTCTGATGCACCTTTTCAAGCCTGTTGTTTAACTAGGAAATAAAAACTACATTAGAGAACATGTACAATGTGGCAAAGAGCTGCTAGGAGAACACTGAATTGTTTCAGAGAATAAGGAAGGAACATGGTCTGGCACTAGAAGATTACCATGTTAGAATGAGACTCAGGAAACCTGGGTTCAATTCCTGACAGTCAGACTTCCTGTGTGATCTTGGGCAAGCCACCTAATCTCTGTATCTCATGTTCCTCACCCATAAAATTGGAATAATCATACTCCTGTCTGTTTAACCAATTTGATTTTAAACTCTAATATGAGTACATCTATACTTGAGCAGGGAGTGTGCTTCCCAGCACTGGTAGACACGCATGCCTTAGCTCTCCTTGAGCTCGAAAACTAAATATAGCACTGTAGCTAGGGGTAGCATGGGCGTAGGCTCGGGTTATCTGCTCAAATATTTACCCAGCAGGTCTGGGCAGGTTTGTACTAGGGCATCTCACCTGAGCACTGACCATGCTAGCCCTGGCTATGCTGCTAGTTTTAGTGCTCTAGCTCAAGTGGAGCTAGTGCACACCTGACTGAGAAGCGCAATTTCAGCTCAGTGTAGACATATCCTAGGTGTATGTATAGCATATTGGCACTGGGAACCCACCACAGTTGGAGCCTCTAGGTACTCCTGTAATAAAACTAAAGAAGGATCAGTACTTTCAAAAGCAGAAAACATGATCTGCAAGTTACTCTGTCTCTTTCATAATTTAGTTGTATTTATAAGTGTGACAGTGCGGGACTCACCCCTGCGGCAGCTCCTGATGGTCTCTCAAATTAGCTCGTCCAGCCTCCAGAGCACCCTCTGCAGGCCGGTGTCCCGCTGCCGCTGGCCCCCGTGTCCCTCCCAGGACCTGATGCCCCTTGTCTTTGGGGTGCTGCTCCCTGGCAATACCTCCACAGTAGCAGGGTCTCCCCACCCCAGGGAACCCCCAACCCTCTATCTGCACCGTGCCTCAGTGGTGGACTACTGCCAGTCACCATCTAGCCCCCGCTCACTGGGGCAGACTGCAGTGTAAAAGCCACTCATCATAGGCAAGGGGGGTTTGGACCTGCTGCCTCTGCCTACCCGTAGGCTGCCCCCTACAACCTCAGTACCTAACTGGCCTTCTACTAGGCCGCAGCCTGGGGGGTTTCCACGACGGAGCTCCCCAGCTCCCTTGGCCTTCCCCCAGCCCTGCTCCACTCCAGGTACCTTCTCTCAGCTCCCTGCAGCCAGGTCCCTCCCTCTCAAAGCTAGAGAGAGTCTGTCTATCCTTCTGGCCCACTGCCCTCTTATAAGGGCCAGCTGGGCCCGGATTGCACTGGCTACAGCTGTGGCTGCTTTCCCCATCAGCCCAGCTTTTCTCTGCTACAGCCCTCTCCCAGGCTGCTTTTAACTTCTTCAGGGCAGGAGCGGGGTAACCACCCCGCTACAATAGGTAACCAAACTGAGCTTTCACTCACTGAGACCTTATCATCAGGTACCTTACAGAAGGCAAGCACCTCAACACAAATGGGTTTCGATTATCAAACACCCCGGGTTGGCTGGCACAGTTTCTACTGTATAACTTAATGAATGGGGATCATTTCACCTGCTATCTCACACTGACAAGGGCTGGGTTACCTTCCACAACAAGACCATTTTACCCTAATCAGTTGCAAACTGGTCATCACAAAAACTGCAGACATAGCAACAACTTGGTACCATACATGGAGTCTACTTTTAAAGTGAAGGCGTAGCCAGGGAACCAGATCACTGTGTTGGTGAACTGTTTGTGTGTGATACTACTCTGTTTCCTGTGATAGGCAAAAATAGTGCATCAACAGAGAGCTCACTGCAAGAATCCTTTATAAAATCCAGGGTAAAAGCCTTGTATAAAAGTCAAGAGCTAGAATGTCTATTCACTTGCTATTCTCTCTTGCTCTGTTTGATCCTACATACTTATAAGAAATTAAATTAGAGCTGATGAAAGTGCCAGATTGATAGCACTAGAAAAAGAAGTCCTCTATCATCAGAACGGTTATAGAATATGAGGTGGAGTGCAAGCTTCCTCAGACACATCCCTTTTTTACCATGCCACTTATCTATGTTTTGGAATTACATCCTCTGGGAAAGAAAGAGTATAATCTTTCAGTATTTAGCTTTCCCTATGGAGACTGTCAGTGAGGATGTCAATTTGATGATTTTATGGTGCACAGCCACCAGGAACTAGACGGACATCATTCTCGTCTATGGCCTTGATTCAGCCAAACTCTTAAGCATAAAGGAAGGTTTTTTTTTTTAAAAAAAAAAAAGGAGACAAAAAGATAAAGTATGGGAACTTCAGCAAAGTTTGATCTAATTACAAGTGAAGGTTCAGACCCTGGGAAGCAATAAATGTGGTGACAAGCAGCATTTAAATGTATCCAAGTAGAATCACCCATCCCTAATGAAAACACCAGATATAATTTTGCAAAGAGAAAAAAAGGGAGCAAATGCATTAGCAGATGTACAAATAGCATCATATGAATCATGGACACTGCTTCATCAGTAATTCAGCTGCCTCAATGGTAGTACATGTACCTGGTGCATTTGAATTTCTGAATGATGCACTACATTGTTATCTTAGATGATCTCTAGTATGATTGCTTAACCTACCAGTCTATTCTCTTTCTATTCCCAGTAAGAGTCAGTCACTTCACAGAAAGACTCACTAGACAAGACATGAACATCAGCATCAGGCATATGTCACAGTCTATATGTTTTACAATGCCTGACTTTAATCACACCTGACAGAGTTAGGCCCTGCTGCTTTGATAACTAGCCAGCAGCTGCTCCTTCCCACCTCTAGAGAAAGCAGCTTCATGTGATCTAGTGGAGAACTGTTTTAAAAAAGGAAAGGACAAGTGAAACCATTTTCACTCCTATAAGGCAATCACAGCTGAATGCAGGGTGATGGATTTCCACAGCACCCCAAGATTCTAGGTTCCAAGAATCTGTCTTCCCTTCCCTCCAGAGCCCTTAGCTAGGTGAGAATAAAAGGTAAGAGGCGCAGTGCACTAATAAAGAAAGGCATCTGGGGCTGCCAAGTTTCCTGTTCGCCAGAGTGCTGGCATTGCTCCTGGAAAGAAGTGGAAGAACAGTCTGTGAAGGTGCTTTTGTCTCAAATGGCTGAAACAGCTGCTGGAGTAATGAGGGGCTTTATTTCTCTCCTTCTTGGCCATGTTCAACAGAAAGTGATAGGCTGTGCAGCGTCTGCACGCATGTCATAGTGCAGTACTGTACTGGAGCTCTAAGGCATGAGGCTGGGCAGAAAGGCAGAAATACTTTAGGTTGGTTGGTTTATTTTTTATCCAAAATATGGCAATTTTCCTCAACTTTTGGAAGTGTCAGATCAAGGAAGTGTAAATGAACTGACGATCCACAAAGGCTTATTCAAAATGACTGGCCATTTCTCGTTATTGAAATAAAAGCTCTGGAGTGGGCCACAGAATGTAAAATCCTGAATCATGTGCCCCAAAGGGGCCAGGATTAAGCTGAATATTTAAGTATCTCACGCGATACTCATGTCTTGCTATGCATAACTGAGAATACCACCCAGGAAACTTGTTTTATAGTTGGTGTAACAAATATTTTACAAAGGAATTTTAAACAATTCTCATATATGTCTTCTTCCAGGAATGTTGGAGGATTTAACCTTTATTAATGACTATGTATTTTGGGTCCTAGACAAGTTAACAGTGTTCCTTTAAAATCAGTAGTTTAAATGGGCACAGGAAAAGGAAGTAGATTCTGAAACCGGAACAATTCCCTCATTTCCATAGTTTCGGGTTCCTGAATTGATGCATTACCATGAAATTTGTGTCATAAGCCTAGTGGAAATTGCCTCAGACATGTACCCTGGATGTTATGTTCTGAATGTGATGCATGTATAATGGAGTATGTTTAGTCTCGTCTGAATTTGCACACATTTTGCACTTCTGGGCCATCATGAATACACTTCTCTGAGGTGTAACAAGGGTAATTAACAATTGGAACCGCTTACCACGTGATGCAGTAAAATATCCATAAATAAAGACTGGCCATCTTTCTAAAAGATAGGATTTAGTTCAACCACGAATTATTGGGCAAAATTCTATAGCATGTGTGTTCTGCAGGTCATGCTAAATGATCATGATGACCCCTTCTAGCCTTAAAATCTGTTATTCTAATACATTTCAACCAAATTCATTCCTGTATTCCTTTGCTGTAGTTTCATTAAAAGATTTGGTCAGCTTCAGGACAGAGGTGGGTAGGCCCATCAACATTTTATCTTACAGAAGTTTTTTAAATATATTAAGGTATAATTTAGTTTAAATAATAATTACTACTTCCAATTATAATTAGTAATAAATAAATAAATAATAATAATAACTACTTCCAATTATTTATTTTAATTATTCTGTCATCTAGACACTACTAAAAGACAATTAATAAATAGTAGGCTCCATCATGACACATGCTTAGCCTTGACAAGACAGTCAGTTGACCCATCAAATAATAGCAATTGACTGACTATTACTTTACCACTGTCAAACATTGTCAAATATTCCAGAAAGACTGTCCTGATATAGATGGCTGCCTACCTTTTTGGTTGCATTCTAGTTTTCTTTTATTAGCAAGCCTGCTCAAATGTCTTGTTCACTCACTTGACTACATGCTAATGCCACCTGTTAGAAAAAGCTGAATTAACTGAAGGTTAAGAACCTTGATTGGCCAGAATCTTCTAGAACAAACATTTTATGTATGTATGTATTTGTATACCAGGCCATCAATGTATATGGCAGCTTTCAAAACACATTAAACAAGTTAAAAGAGACAGTCCCTGCCCTGAAGAGCTTACAACTGAAACAGACTAGACAAACATACAGAAGCTAACTCAGAAGGGAGTTGGGAGAGGGAGAGGAGGGTTCACTGTCATTAAATCTCCTCTCCCAAAACAAAGAGAAAAGATGCACAGCCATTAAACCTCAACCAACAGAAGTATAGCAGTTATTAACTCCCCTAACACCTTCCTGACCCTCATCAAACAACCCATATTAAATGTCCATGTAAATAAGTCCCCCACTCCTCCCTTCTCAATAAAAAAATCCCTTCACACCCACCACCACATATCCCCAGCCAAACCTTGCTGATAATATGAAAAATTCTACGCTAATGAGGGTGTGATATATCACATCTCTGTACAGGCCCCTTCCTTACTGCTCTGTGTTCCTCCTACTAAGATTATGAGTCCATTTTGTTTACAGCCAGGAGACGGAACCGCTGGACCCTTCCATGTCATCTGGGAGTCTGTAAGGTTCCTGAGAGGCAGCATGCCCAGAAACATTTTGATTTGCTGGTATCTTCTGGAAGAGCAGCAATTCGAAACTGGTTGACTGAAATACAACAGATACCTTATAAACAAACACCCCAGAAATAGTGAGACTTTAACAACAGTGACGTAATAAATTAGGCAGAGTTGGGGAAAGCCCAAATCATTTGTATAGAATTATTTTACTAGACATGAACATGGAAATACTGTTAAAGCTAAGTGCAAGTTCTGTTTTCCTTTGTAGGTGACACATGTAGGTAGAACGGAGAAACACTTGGTGAATTCCTGTGGTATGTTTCCAGCTACTGTCAAAGATAGATTATTGCAGTCAAACAGCAAGAGAGGGAAAACACATCTGCATCAAATTTTTCTTCTGTGCATTCTCCTTCTACTTCTCTTTGGCAGCAACTCATGAATAACAGGGTCTTTTGATGAACATAAAGATATGAGTGACAATGAAAGTAAAACTAATTCAATTTCTTCATCTTCTAATAAGAATTTTGCTTCAGCATCTGCTTCAGCATCAAAAACTCCTATTCCTGGAAAGTTTTCAAATGTTCAACAAAGTGGTATTAAGAGGTTTTTGAATAGAACGTTGCATGACCAGACAACAAACTTAACCAAGAAGGAGACCGCTTGCAAGAAGTCTTCTGAATGTGGAAGCACATGAAGTGAAAGAGAGAGTTGGCATCCTTATTGCTCATGCTCCTCACGTGTCTCACCTGTCTGATGGATGAAGCAATATTCCCAGTGAGGGTGCCATCAACTTCATGGTAACTCCACAACCAGTGTTTTGCTCATTCCAATGCACAACTGAGCATCAACACACAGCCCAATATATTGATCAATATAAAAACATATAATTGGGCCCAAAAACCGTTATTTCAGTTGTGCTGGCTACTATGAAAGCTGCTTGGGTGTTGTTGATAAATAAATATCCATACCTTCTGTGTTATGGATGTGCTGCCCCTCTGATGCAGCTTTTTTATAGGTGATGTTGAAAATCTGACAGTTTTCTCATCATGTGTCAGAAGAGAAAAGCATTATCAAGTTTTTCAAAAACAAACAAGTGCCAGCAGTCATTTTTCAGTGTCATTTAGTGCAGCACTAAATTTCATGGTGGAAATGTGTCCTCCTTGCATTCTAACTACATGGGAAGAAATTCTTTTAACTACTACTTCTTATGCAGAACAAAACTGTTTGATTTGGGGACTCATCCATTCAAAAACCAGAAATAGACTGAAGATCCACCTCTGGGAAGCGGGTGACCCTGTATCACAATTTAAGATTAGATAAAGAAAGTGGCATATGTACTGTTGACTCATAATTCATCAGGTGAAGAGAAATGAGATATTGATGGATTTGATGATGGGAACAGAGATATAGATGAAGCGATTAAAGCTGATAAAGAAAAAGCTAAAGAAAAGCAAGATAGTTGAAGAGTTGGCCTCCTGACTTCCTAGCATAAGTACACTTAAAAATGACTTATTTTCTTATAGTTGCTATGTGTTTGTTTTATTTCTGTTTAATGTCATTTTTCTTTTGCAACTTTCACATTTAAATACTGACCTCACATAGCAAAAAATATAATTATTTCATGTTTTAGAACTTCATTTCATGGGGTTTCACATTTTTCTGAGTTAAAATAGCTCAGTTAACAAAACTCGGTTTTGTAATTAGACTAAGTATGCAAGGCTAAAAGACCACAAAAAGTCATACTCTTTTTTGTTGCGGTTCTAATAAATTCGTGCTTTGAAACATCTGATTATTTTTTTACATTATCTGACAACATTTAGCCAATGTTTGACCAGTCAATTGACCAACTATTTTTGGACAGGTCAAATGACTAGCCCTGCATCTGCTTCAATTCTGACCATTAAAAAGGTACTCCACCACGTCTCCCTAACCAAACACAAACAAATAAATTAAAAGTAACACAATATATCTAGCAGTCAGTACTATGAAAATATCTGGGGAAATGACATTATTAAACACAGACATGTGCCAAAAAAAGTAATCATAAGAAATCACATCTTTTGTCTTGACTCCGCAAGTCTGATTAACGGAGACTACCAAAATATAACAAAGGATTTATTAGTCATAATATTGAATGTATTTGAGCTAAGAGGTTAAACACAGCAGATTCAATACAAACTGGTCACAAATTGCCTTCAGAAAGAAACATGAGGTGTGTTAAGATTTTGGGGGGGGTAATGGGAGGCCATCAATCACTTTACTCTAGTTATAAAATAGAACATAGATCCCCAAAGCCTCATAAACCATAGAAAGACAATCAGCATCCTCTTTCTTTCTGGTTTCTCATTCTTTCCCCAGCTAGTATTAACCCTGACAACCTGTCTCTTTGTGTTAGCCTCAAGCTGTCTCTCTATTCTCAGTTCACTCTGGGTAGAAGAGACTTCTGTTTGCGTGTCTTACATATTGCCAAGTAACATTTCTCGATAAATGTCAAGACTTTCTATAGGTCAGCTCAATACTGGATACATCTTGGCTTCATTCATATGTGAAGTCAATAGTACAAGAAAAAAACCTTTGGCTTCATCAGTTTTAAAGCATTTGTTGTGGGAAAATGTTTCTGTTGAGTATTCTTCATCAGATGGAGGGAAGTAGCATAATTGTAAGGTTCAGTGAGAATGAGTTTAGCTTTTCATGTTTACTTTCTTGCTCTTAAGATTGTCTCTAATAGCGACGTTTCTCTGTTTAAAATAAGTGCTGTCAGATGTCATCTCAGAACTCTCCTAAGTGCAACAGAAGGAGAAGCCAACTTCCAACTTCCTCTTGAAGTTGTTGTGATTGGGGTGGGAGACATAGGGGCATGTGCAATGATGTGTGTCCCAGCGAGCTCCACAGAGTAAAGAGTTTCTTCCTTTTCTTTCCTTTTGCCATCTCTCGCTCCCCTCTAGATGTGTTTCTGTCATCAAAGAATTTCAAATTGGAGGAGTCTAATTATAGAATAAACCCCTCCCACAGGTGGGGTTATGCTAATTAAGTAAAACCAGGGTGTATATATAATCTCTGGTGTGTAATGGAATTAGCAGGTGTCCATCACAGTTTTCTTATGCATGGTATCAGATTTTCTTTCCCACAGTGTAAAGCGCAAACAAAAAGGAACTTAATTACCCACTTGCTTGCTGAGAACACAAGGGGAAATTGTATTGTTACGTCAAGACAACATATAGGTATGCTGCATGTTTGAATTTGATGTGAAATGGCTTCAGACACAGAGACACAATAACTCATTAGCAGGATTTGAACCCAGGGCGGTCAGCATCAAGAGCACAGGCTACTGATAGTTAAGTGCAGAGGCAGATGACTGTGCTTTTGGACTGCCAGTTCAGCAATGCACTTAAGTACATACTTAAATCCTATTCATAGATTCTAGGACTGGAAGGGACCTTGAGAGGTCATCGAGTCCAGTCCCCTGCCCTCATGGAAGGACCAAATACTGTCTAGACCATCCCTGATAGACATTTATCTAATCTACTCTTAAATATCTCCAGAGATGGAGATTCCACAACCTCCCTAGGCAATTTATTCCAGTGTTTAACCACTCTGACAGTTAGGAACTTTTTCCTAATGTCCAACCTAAACCTCCCTTGCTGCAGTTTAAGCCCATTGCTTCTTGTTCTATCCTTAGAGGCTAAGGTGAACAAGTTTTCTCCCTCCTCCTTATGACACCCTTTTAGATACCTGAAAACTACTATCATATCCCCTCTCAGTCTTCTCTTTTCGAAACTAAACAAACCCAATTCTTTTAGCCTTCCTTCATAGGTCATGTTCTCTAGACCTTTAATCATTCTTGTTGCTCTTCTCTGGACCCTCTCCAATTTCTCCACATCTTTCTTGAAATGCAGTGCCCAGAACTGGACACAATACTCCAGTATTGAAGTACATGGTACTGAAGCATATGCTTAAGTGCTTTGCTGAATCAGGGCGTTGGTGCTGACAGTCTTGGATTTAATGCCTGCTGACTTATCTGTGGTGTCTATATGCAGACAAGGTTCATTACATTTAGATCGGGGGGGGGGGGGGGGGAGAGGTTGTTCAGGCCCTTCTTTAGCTTAAGGCTCCTAGCACACCTTTTCACAGTATAAATAAATAAATACTAATAATAAACCAGGAAAACTATATGCTAATTTATCTCTGCATCCTAAATTCAAAAGGTACACAGTTATGTATGGAATAGTTCTGAAATATGATAAATCCCCTCGTACAAGCCAACATTTTGCTAGCAATTATTGCAATGACACACATTCTAAGTATAGCTGAAAAATAGGGTGAAACAAAAAAGAATGACTTAAGAAAGGTTTAGTTATCCAACACAAATAAACCAACAGAGCAACCTTCAATTATTTATATCAGAAGCTTAGCCAAAGTAATATTTCTCAATAAGATGATATGAAGCTGAGCTAGTGAACTGAAAGTCTAAAACCAAGCAAAATATATTATCTATAGGTAAGCACCAGTCTCCCAGGAATTCGTAAGTTCACTCCTTATAGCCAAACCCTCGCTTTGTCTTTAATAGGACAGCATAAATTCTCATCAACATCCACCAATGCACATATGAACTCCTTTCAATACCAGAGGCATTATGGTCAGCTGGGTAGGACACAGGACAGCGAGTCAAGAAACTTTTGATCTGTTCAGAGGTCTACCATGACTTTCTGTGTGACCCTGATGAAGCCTCTTTACCTATCTGTCCATCAATTTCTCCACCTCCACAATGAAGGTAATACCTTTATAATAAGCTTTGACGTCAACATTTGACAAGTGTTCTATAAACACTACATATTTATAGATCAGCTGTTATCACCTAGACAAATTGAATCCATCAAAAACACACAAATATTCACTCACCAACAATGTTGTTCCTGGGTATATTTAAACCTAGTTAAATTATCTCACCACTGAGTTAATCAAAGTCTCACGTCTAGATTCCGGTGTGAAATACATCATATATATCAAATACAAACATATGCACCATCATTCTATTGCATCATATTTATATGGCTGCTAAAAAACAACTAGAGCTTAGGGAGTGGTTTTCTCCTCATTAAAATATGCGCAGGAAATATATTCCCTTTTCTGGGAAGAAATAAAATGGTATTGGGGCTCTTAGAGCCTGAACCATTTCAATGATTTCTTGTGGGAACACTTTCAAAATGATTTGTGCCTTTCCTGGCATTCTGCCCATAAATTTTTGATCTCTGGTCCAACAAATGAACTTTGGCTTTTCTAACAAACTTGTAAATTTTCCCTGTTCTTCTCTCCAGAAATGATCCTGAGTAAAATACAAGCAGTGAGTGAATTAAAGGTGATGCAATTCCACCCCTCCATAATGACAGGCATTTGTGAAGATGAAAGGGCATATAACCCAGGGGAATCTTAAATGCTACTTTCCTGCAGCAATAATAGTTATGGGAATATTCAAATATTGTTTCTCCAGTAAAATTATAACACCTCCAACGGAGAAGATCAAATTTTAATTTCCTTTCTGAAGTTTGAGACTGCCATCAATCTGTGCATGGTACTACGCTGAAACATATGGGAATGAGGAGTGCAAGGCAATAGCAGGATTGGGCTGCTAAATGTTCTGAAGCTGAACCCTTCCTGCCCTATTGCACATTGCTTAGGACACAAACAAGGCTCCGCCATCCCTATGTACCCTTGACCATTCTTTGCCTGCCCTCTGTTGTTAAGTCCCATAACTTTTCCCTCTCCCATAGGGGTCCCAGGCCAGTATATTATAATGTTAACTAGAGGATGTTTCCTGTTTATGAGATATTAACCATAAACAGGGTTGAATAAACTCTGAGTTAGGTGTTTATAACAAACTCAGAGGTCAACAGCCAAAGAGTTTACTAGTCCAAAGTTTTGTTAATAGTAAAGCTGGCTGGAAAATACGAGGGGAAACAAATTCTATCACTTCCCTTTCTGTTTTTGTCCTTCCCTCCATCTTATTCCCCTGCTCCAGCTTTTCTCTTCTGCCCAGAAGAGCTGCAATATACCCGTTCACATTTTGTTTCAAAGCCACGCTGAGGCAGCAGGAGAATCCCAATATAAACTAACAATGTATGCGCAAATCCAGAACAATTATTACAAAAGCTAGAGACCTGCTGATTGGTAAGGATGGAAGAGGAGTCTGAGAACTAGCCCAACTGTTGCTACTGAAGTAATTTTTTACTTGTATTGCGGTAGTGACTACAGACCGCTATCAGAGATACACTAGACTATGCACTGGAGACACACACACACACACAAAAGCCTCAAAGAGTTTATAAACTAAGTCATGGGCATGATATCCTTTGACTTCAAAGGGATTGGGCCTGAATGAAAGAAATGAATCCTTTTCCCTCTCCATGGTTTCCATCTATTTCTTTGTTTCCTCCTCTAGCATTTTTAGCTTGTTTTCAGATTGAGAAGCAGAGGCAAGGGGCTGTGTTGTTGGCAAGCAAGTTGAATATTCTAAATAGAGAAACCAGGCAGAGTAGAGGGATTACAATATCCAATCAGAGCACAGAGGTTTGCATACTCAGAGCTGATTCATTGAAAAGTAATTGAACATTGATCATACATATCAAGTATCTACAACCTCAATGCAAAATAAATGCTAAATGCACAACTCTATTACAGGAGGTAAGCCTCAATACTGATGCCAAAAAAATAAAAAGTATATAATGTATTCCTATAACATGAGATTATTACAAACCTACCTTACCCGTCACCAAGTTTTAGGAGATACTTACAATTGCTTTCATACATACAACATTTGAAGAATATAACTCACATACTTACATTTTTGTTACTTTTCTAACTGCATAAAATATTAAAGCAGCCTCTTGTGCCAGGATATTATGTTTCAGGGGTTCTTCTCCCCTAGTACCCTCTGTCATCTATTGTTTTGGTTCTGCTGCAATCTGCTGCTTCTGTGGCATGGCCTTTCAGTTCAGTCCCCTTCTGGGGTAGCAGAAAAAGTACAAACAGAATAAACCCAAATTCTAGTGGTCTTTATATGCCAGGCCTTCAGCCCCCAACTGGGACCCATCTGTCTTTGCTTGTAACTTCCCCTCTTGTTGGAGGAGCAGCAGGAGAATCCAGGCCCATCCTCTCCTCTAGGATCAAGCCCAGAGACCCATGGTAGGCAGCAAAGGACCATGCCTTCCAATCCCTTGCTGCCTCCCTTGACTGCTCCTACCTTTTCCCCGTTGGTCAGCATCCCTCACAAGCTGCAGACTCCAATATTCCCACTCTGGAGTTCTACCTCCTCGTGTGGTTACTTCCCAACCAACTACGCAAGGCCAGCTTCCTCATGGCCACTGCCAGCCTCTCTGGCAGTGGCTAGGTCATATTTCAGAGACAAGCTCTCACTCTCCTTAAGACAGGAGCCTCCTCCTGAAGCTCAGGCTGTAATTCAGACAGTCATTCCATCCTTAACACAGGAGTACTCCCAGCTCTCCTCCTTGGAGCTGGGGGTGTAATTTAGGCAAGCTGTAAGGCCTTGGGCCAGCTTCTTCCTTAGCTGGCCCCTTTTGCCCCCAGTTAGTCCTCAGGTTGAAAGTTCAGCAGGCTTATCTTCTCCTGCTACTGTCTGCCCTGCTATGAGGGAGGAGAAGTATATATGCTGATCCCCTTTCCCCAGCTCATCTACAGTTCGTTGGGAGAGAGGGGAGCCTGGCCCCCTACAAGGCTCCTGTCCCAGGCCCCTAAAGAGACCGTAATGTATTCTCTTCCCAAACACTATTTATCCCTGGGACCTCCTCCTCTCTTCCAATACCTCCCATTTCCTAGGTCCTTGCACACCTCAGACCTCCCCCACGACCACACAAGAGGTGGGCTGACTCCCAGGGCTCACCACCCTTAAAGGGACAGACAACTTGGTCACACACCCAAAGTGTCAAGGAAGATAACACCAGGTTTATTACTCCAAGTGTATTTACACAGACTCCAGAATGCAGCTTTATAACATCTATTTTGCTTCAATATTCTATATTTTCTTCTACAGTATGTTTTGAAAGGTGTATATAAATGTTAGTTATTGTGATTTGTGTTTTGTTTAGAATATGTGATAGAAGTCTTTAATTGCAACTTGTAGGATATCATGCAAAAGAACATAAGGATGCTTCAAAGAGGAGTGCTGCCTAAGAGATGGTGGCAGAGCCATAAACTAAATCATAAAAAGGGCTTTTCTTTTATCTCTTTTTGCAAGAAAATTGAATCCTTCAGTTTCAAACCACACAAAGTCTACACATGTCCATATGAAAAATAATTTATTTTATAAACACTTGAAAGTCTTCATTCTTAAAACTCTAAAGCAAAACATTTATTTTTGGGAAATGTTTTGTAGACAATTTGTGTTACTTGAAATTAATGTTTCCCAAAACTTTGACTATCCCTGAAATGTTTAAGAGGACATATGCCTCTTTTGAGATGCTCAATTGCAGTGTTGTTGTAGCCATGGTGGTCCCAGGATATTAGGCAGACCAGGACCCACCAACCCAAAGCGGCACCAGACCCTGCCAGAACAACAGATGCAAAACTCGCAGACATCTCTCCACTGCTACAATGATATCAATACCCACCACAACACACCTTTCGAGATCCATGAGTCCTATACATGCTTAGCACAACATGTGGTGTACCTCATCCAGTGCACTAAATAATCCAACAACTACGTGAATGAAACCAAACAATCACTACGTTCTCAAATGAACCCACGCAGAAAAAAGATAAAAAGACAAAAACACTATATCATTTGTGGGTGAACACTTTTCACAAAACAATGACTCCAACAATCACCTCTCAGTCCTTGTCCTGAAAGGAAACCTGCACAACACCTTGAAAAGATGAGCCTGGGGTTTTAAATTCATAACTTTGCTAGATACTAAAAATCATGGTTTTAATAAAGATTCTGGATTTATGGCTTATCACAATAATCTATAACCCACTAACCCTTTTTGTCCTGTGCTTGCAGGGTGTTAATGGGCCACTTCACATTGAACGGTCCCTTAGAATATATGTTAAACTATTTATGCTTAACAATCTGTTCCACATTGTATTTAGCGGTGATGCTCGGAGTACCTTTCCCAGACCTGAAGAAAAGCTCTGTGTAGCTTGAACACTTGTCTTTTTCACCAACAGAAGTTGGTGCAATAAAACTTAAAGATATTACCTTACCCCCTTTGTCTTTTGAGATGTATATTTGCCAATATTTTGAAACTAAATGCAAACCTTCATCTAATAACTGCCCAGTGCCATCGCCATATAAATAGTAAGATGATTTATGTACAAATATAGCAAGATAATTTGATGCTAATGTAAGAAGTCATATGAGAATAAGATATTTTACAATGCTTAAGCAATTTCTTGCCAAATTGAGAAAGACAAGAATAATCTCGCAAAGACTGGTAAGCAAAACAGTGACTATTTATGTGTAAGACAAATATTAAATATGTTAAAGACAAAGTTGAGAGCTAAAAGACCTTGATATAGGCAATAACAGTGTTTGGACTCATTTAAAACAAAATTCCAATTCCTATTAAGCCTTGGTGGAACTAAAGGGATATCTCAGAAAATGAATGGAATAGAAGAAAAAGTTAACATTCTATAATTTAATGATCCACTGAGAAATTTCCCACAACAAGGATAAAGGCAATTCATACCCTGCTACGTATACATTATCAGCTTACATATTCAGGAGCTGAAAATACCAACAAGACAATCCCATGAAGGTGATGAGCCAATGAATGGATGATAGCAGCTAATATTTAAATCTAGCCAATCCCCTGAAAGAGTCGTGCTTTCCTCCTGCAGTGAAATTATGGAAAGAGCTACATATAAATCTCTGTGGGATTTAATTTTAATGACTATTAGGAAGCTTAAATTCATTTGTCTGTCTCAGGACCACTCCTGGAATATCTTCTTTTAAGTAACTCCTGAGCTGTGTAGTTAAGCTGACCTAACTTCCAATGTAGACAGTGCTAGGTCAACAGAAGAACTCCTCCCAAACCCTCAGATAGCTTAAGACAGGACTCACTGCTGATATGAGGAACAACATACTTCGATTGTAGCGAAGGGCAGGTCTACACTTAAAACGCTGCACCGCTGTGGAGCTCAAGTGAAGATGCTTAAACCACCTCCCTGAGAAGCAGTAGCTATGGCGATGTGAGAAGCTCTCCTGTCAACAGTGCTGTCTACACAGGGGATTAGGTCAGTATTACTATGTCATTAGGTGGTGTGGATTTTTCACACCCTTGAGCAACTTAGTCTGTAGTGTAGACCTGGCCTAAGACAACAGCATTCCCTCCAAGGATAGACTCATTCTCAAAGGCATGATCTCTGCCGAAAACTCTTCTCAGACAAACAGAAGAGGACGTAACTGAAGTAATCATTGCTTACAGCTCGTTTGGGTTTTATTTTGCTTATTTTTTTCTTCTCTTTAATAATAAAATAGTAATAATGATTATTATTGTGATTATTTTTAGTGATTATTTTTCTTGTTTTTCATTGCGGTGTCCTCTAAGGCATAGAAACAATCCCAACAACCCCTTCACCTTCCCCCTTGTATTCTGATTTGGGAAATAATCAAGGGATTCACACTGTTGCACTGAAAAGTCACCAAGACTGTTGTAGCAGCTGTGAAGTGCTGTAAAGTGTCTACCTCTCAATAGCTGTCTCTCTCTTTTCTTGTATTGTAAGAATTCACCAAGGAAGAGATGCACAAGCTACTGCTTGTTCCACAATATCAAAGAATTGCTCAGGGTGGCATTTCAGCACTGATACAGTGTTCCTCTTCCAGATGTCTCTTGACAGATTAGTACCCAAGTGATACTGATAAGAATGACTGTAACAGAGATGATTTAGTGTGTCCTGCTATCACCACATTTGGATGATGAATCAGAAGAGCCGGCAGAGTCGGAGAGAAAGGGACCCTCTTAGGAGTCGCCATTTTCTGCCCAGAGTTATTTCTTTTTCATTCTGTTTGACATTCATGAGGCTGAGCTTTGTTACATCCTATCAGCCTGTGGGGCAGAGGGCTGAGGAAATGAAGCTGTGGCGATAATATGCACACAAATAAAACAGCAGAAACAAATGAAAAACGTGTAAAGTTGCAGTGACAAGATGGTTGAGAGTGTGAAGTGAAATGCACACTCGAACACTCAGCCAAACACACAACATACTGTACTATATATGCCCAGAGGAATTTCACACACAAGCCATATTAAAAGAAATTGAAATCCATTTGTTCACATAGTAACATTGACCTGGATCAGAACAAGCCTTCCATTTAAATTAAACTACCAACATAATGTCAACTACTTACGGAGGTGACTGTTCACAGGGGCTTTGTCCACAATGACAGTACAGGAGACCCCAGTAATATTATGTATCAGAGGGGTATCCGTGTTTGCTGCTTTTACAGATCCAGACTGAGAGTCCTGTGGCACCTTATAGACTAACAGACATATTGGAGCATGAGCTTTCATGGGTGAATACCCGGAAGTGGGTATTCACCCACGAAAGCTCATGCTCCAATACGTCTGTTAGTCTATAAGGTGCCACAGAACTCTTTGCTGCTTTTACAGTAATATTCTGTTCAGCAGGGACAGACTGACTGAATATCAAATACCATCCATGATCTCTATATAATTTCCTTCATCTAAGTGAATATATAAAACAATATAATCAGATACCGTGCACCCGTGTGCAGTAATAAGGACACACAAGTATTAGAAAAGCTATATGTTTTAGCAAAGAATTAAATCTTTGCCAACGCCATCCCCATTCCTCTCCCTCCCACGAGTGAGTTTATACAGGTATTGTTCAGGCAAACATGGCAAACCATTCCACATGAAGCTGACACATTCGATACTCTAATGAAGGACAAAGGTTAGAGTTCAATATCCTCCACCCTTGTCCTGCTGATGAGCGAGACACAATTGCAATTAGAGGTATCAAATTGGGAAGGGAGGAGTTGGGTGAATTTAAGACACTGGCAACAATTTTAACAAATAAATTATTCAGTGAACACTATCTGCAGGGTAATAATACTTAGCTTTAATAGCCCTCAAACTGCTTTATAGTTATTAATTAGTCCTCAAAACTCGCCTTGGAAGCATTTTCTCTATTTTACTGAGGGGGAACAAAGGCAGAGAGGTCAGATGAAATTGCCTCAGAGGAACTCTGCCATAATAAGGATTAGGGACTCAGGAGCACCTGACTAGCCATCTTGTGGCCAGGCCGTAAAGCTCATACCTGTTCAGCTTGAGGATTCAGAAAAAAGGACATTTTATATATATCCTGTATATCAGATGAATATTCATTACCTTTGTTAAAAAAATAGTGATAAAGGTGCTGATTATCCAAACTTAACACTGACCCAGGCTGTGACATTATCTGATTATAATATGACCATGCAAATTATTGTTGCTACCACTGTTATATAATTGGAACAAATCTTATACAAAGTGTGTCAAGTAAGGTTTCAATAGAAAGGGTATGATTTGCTAGTTATGATTATGCTATTTGTATGCATGTACCATTTTGGTATTTTAAGTTATGACTGTTGGCTCTATACCTGTATTTCAAAATGTTTGCTGCTGGGTAGTGCCCACAAGGTAGTTAGCCAGCACATCTTGGAGGGACTATTCAAATTGAGTGGCCTATCAAAAGAACATTTAACTCACAATGGAAGATGCCCACCTACCCTGACTGGACTTTCCTGGGAACGTGCTGTTTGAGGTATAGGTAATGGCTTCTACTGTGACTAAGCGGAATCATACATGGACATGTGACTTTCCCATGTGACTCCAAACACCATCTCATCACCTGTGAATTTCCACTAGCTGTGCTGTTTGAAACAACGGGTTTCCCTCCACATGGCAGAAGCTATAAAAGGTGCTGGAAACCCCTCTATTTTGTCTCTTTCCTGCTCAAACCTCTGGACTATGGACTTATACTAATGGGAGCATTCTAACCAAGGGACTGAGGACCTTCCAATGATTTGGAAGCAACCAGAGACTTAACAAGCTAGCAGTTTATTCCATCAAGCCTGAACCAGGAACTTTGCAATTGTTGTATGTATTTGATTCCTTTAACCAATTTTAACTCTCACCTTTCTTTTTCTTTCTTTCTATAAATAAACCGTTAGATTTTAGATACTAAAGGATTGGCAGCAGCATGTTTATTGGGTAAGATCCAAGTGATATATTGACCTGGCTGTGTGGCTGGTCCTTTGGGATCAGAAGAACCCTTTGTTTGATTAAACTGGTTTTAAGGAACCATTCATCTGTAAGTCTAGAGTTTTGGTGGTGATATAAGGACTGGAATACGTAAGGAAACTGCTTTTCTGACTTCTTGTTAGCCAGTGTGGTGAAACAGAAGTTTGCTGAGAAATAGGGCAGATAACCACCAGTTTTGGTGTGTAAGCCCCCATAAGATATACCAAACCAGCAACAAAAGTAGTTTGTCCTGAATTTGGCACTCTCAGTTGTGACCCACGGAGGCACAGTTACACAGGCTCCAGCATGGAATGAGCTTTGGGAACACAAGAACTGCTATGCTCCCAGCTGGCTCTGGAATTGCCCTGGTCTGGTCGGCCTCCAGACAGAAGTGGCTTCCTGAGGCTCTGGGTTTTGTTGCTTCTTCTCATGGACCAGGAGGAGGGCCGGGGTTAGGTTGCTAGATCCTGGTACTGGCTGCTGCTTACTCTGGGCTGGGACTGGAATCGAGCTGCTAACTATCATCCACCGAGGATACTCTGGCTGGGCTGCTGGACCCTGGCTCGGGAGTCTGGCTCTTGCTGCTCCTTTTCCCTTGTCTGGCTAGGAGGCCTGGCTCTTGCCCTGGGCTTACTGATCCCTGGCTAGGGGGCACTCTATCTGTGGTCCTGCCTGCCACTGTGGCCAGAGAGGTATGGTTGAAGCATTGCCAGTACTGCTCTAGGCTACATATCTATGGTTAAAGTCCTCAAGCTGAAAGACTCCAGCCTACTATGGCCCTAATCACCGAGAAATAGTTTAGAGCATCTCCTCAGATCTCCAAATCTGGAGGTTTAAGCTCCAGGGCAGGGGCTGCACAGAATGCAGCTGAAAGTGGGATGCTCCCAGCCACAAAAGGAGACCTTGTAGGTTTGTACCCTCCTCTGTTGCACAGCTGCATTCATCAGAATCATGGGTGAAGAGCATTCACTGATAAACTACCCCTCTAGGGAATGGGCTCTCTACCTGCACGAGAGCAGCACAGGCCGTGTTAAATGCCTTACAGCAGTGAGTCTCACAGGTAAATCCCAGTACTAGGGTCTCTTTTCACCCTGCCCAGATTCTAGCTGTGCCAGAGGAGCTGGTGACAGACCTTGCAAGGTGGGGGAGGGTTTATCAAAACAACAAGCCCTTTAAAACTAATAATAGAACAACAGAAATCAAACTACCTCACATGCTTTCTTTACAGAACGTGTAGCACCAGCTGCAATCAGGAGACTGCCCTTTGATCTCCCAGCCTTTTGCCATCCATAGCCAAACTAAACAAGCACCTAGGACTTCACTATTTATTGTTCCCAGAGCTTTGCTCAAAGGGTGAACAACTGAACACCAGATCTCTGAAGACAGGGGTGGGCGCATGCACGCGCGCACACACACACACACACACACACACACACACACACAGTTCCCTACATCTTAATCGGCAAGTCAAAGGGAAAACATTTAAGGGCTGCAGGGATTCACACCTTTGGTGCTAAAAATGAAGGCTTTCTAGTAAAGTACTAGATTAAAAAGTACATTAATATCACCATATTGTCAAGGTGAATACGAGAAAAGTCACTTTTCAGGGATGATGCACACTCGGACATATAAATGTAAAGCAGAATGGGCTAAATACCTCACTCAAGATATGCTTACACTACAGCAGCACAGTCATGCTGCAGCTGTGCTACTGAGGCATAGACACTTCCTAAATTGATGGAAGAGTTTTTTCCATCTACATAGTTAATCCACTTCTCAGAGAGGTGGTAGCTAAGTTGACAGAAGGGTCCTCCCTCGACCTAGCTGCATCACACCCAGGGTTAGGTCAACCTAACTACAGTGCAGAGTGAAATTTTTCACAGTCCTGAGCAACAGCTAAATCAACATACATTTTAGGTCTAGACCAGGCCTTACACTATTTTATAGCTCTCCCACTAGGGGCTGAAGACCACAGAGCCACCTTGATCTGAAACAACTGCTATGCACGTTTGTCAGGCCAAGTACTGAACATCAAACCATCACAAGTAAAAAGAATAGCCTTTTCAACTCTGGCTATGCAAACTGATGGTATGAATCTCTAGGGCCAGACATCTCTTTGGAAAGTCTATTTCCCCAGTGACAGAATATAATGACATATATTGACCTGTCTTCCACCTCAGATTTATTACACTCTGGAGGGCATAAATCTTAATATATGAGCAAAATCGATGCAAGCTTATTACAACATGTACATATTGACTTTGTTTTCAGTAGTTGGCCAAAGTTTCTTCAGAACAGTCCAATGATCTGGTTAACAGAAAAATTACAAGGCAGATGGTTATACCTAGCTTAACCAAATTAGTTGGAAAAGAGTGTTTCTCTTGCCCCTGCCCTAAGGATGTTAGACAACAATACACAGTGTAGTATAAGCACACATATTGCTACTACATATGGAGACAAACAAATGGCAAGCATAGATTAACTGGGTCTTAAGTTAGTACTTCTGTGCAGATTCACATATAAGTGCCGTTAGCCGTAAGTACGGTTTTGGTTATTGACAGCCAGATCATCACCTGGTGCAAATCAGCACAGGCCTAGTGAAATTAATGCAACTACGTCAATTTACACCAGTTAAAGATCTGGCCCTGAGAGTTCCCCCGACTCAGATTAAGCATTAAATTATTTATACATGTATAACAGAACCTAGTGGTGAATCTAAGCCTATTGTCTTTACAACACCAAATACTGGGGAATTTTATGCCATGCATTAACCTGTTCCATGGAGCATTCGGCCTGCAAAGACAACCTCCCACTCTGCTCGGTACTGTATCCTTACATGGTTGACGACAATAAGCTCTTTAAGGCTGGGATTCCTAATCGTCGGGCTCATTTTACACAGTGGACAGCATTATTTAAACCTACGTCATTTTTGTGTTTTCATGCAAACACAATCATACAAAAAGTTACATTAGTAATCTGCCCTAATGAAGGACAAATTTAAAGGTAAAATGCAGAACTCTTGCTCTTTATTTCACTATTTTGTTGTAGCAAAATATTCTGTAAATTGACCATAATTGCCAGGACATTGTGCATACACATTAAGTATGAAGAAGGAAATATGCTTCTTATAAGCTGATGGTGGTATGTCCGTGCACTTTTATTCACATTTTCCTGGTACAGCTCAGTATGTTGCAATACGATTGTTCTGTTCATTCAAGGAACAATCTCAGACACTTTTCTGTAGCTGATTTTACATCAGTTAATTCCTACAGCATATGAAACACAGATTGTGCTGCATGATAGACAAAATATTCACCTTGTATTGCAAAAGTAATGAGTTCAAATCCTGAAGGAGATGCAATTTTATTAAAAATGCTTCCCATCTTTCTTTGCCTCTCAAAATAAAGCGCATCAACTAGGCTATAACATTGAACTTATCTATACGATCGAAAAGTGCTCTGTATTTAGGGTCACATTTTACCCACAAAACTACATTGTTAAGAGCATCTTAGAAACAGAAATGAGAATTTTAAAATACATATATAATTGCATGTGCAAAATTCCAGTTACAGTTTGATTGAATACTTCTGACAACCTGACTCTTAGCATTTACAAATGCTAGACTCTGTTGCTCCAAGACTTTAAAAAATATATATATATATCAATGGATTTTCAATGACAGATCTGCGGATGCAAAACCCTGACAAAAATATGTTAACAGACTAAAGTTACAGGACAATAGTAGCCAAATTCCTCCAAAGCAAAATTGCCATCAATTGAAAAACTAAAACAAATTAACAAGGAGGTAACCACAGATTCCAAACCGAACAGAAGATCAATGAAAATCCTTTCCATCACAAAAGTTAATGTAAAAACAAACAGATCAAACAAAATCAGCTGCATGTAAACTTGGTAACTGAAGGCAAACATGAGGATTAGAATCATATATATACTTATCTGGCACAGAGATGGTTAAGTGGATAAGGAGATCATTTGGATGGACATGAAAAATTGAAAGAGACAAATTCGGAACTGATGTCAGGAAACATTTTAATTGCGGAACTGTCTGCCAGATGTTAACACAGCACTGCGGTCATTCAGAGACCGACCAAAGGGCATCCTGGGGGCATAGGGTATCAGGATGGCAACAAGTTTCCATAGGGTGAGTTACCAGTTTCCATTTATTTCCACCACTGCTGTCCTGTTCTAAAACAGCCTGTGTAAACTGTGTTGTGCCAGAAATAAAAGACAAGTCCTATCACTTGGGGTCTCCGACATAAGCAGGATAAACTAGAGGCATTCAAAATAAACTGCCTCTGTAGAGCCCGAGGTCACCTTGTCAGCATCAATCTTCTCATCCTGATGCACATTAGGAGCTACTGCACTGCCCTCTTTATATTCTATGACTGGGAATTGACCTCTGACATTAGTGAATACAATATGGTCATTTAAGGATGTGATAATTATTGGTAACTGCACTAACCAAGTTAGTAGCCAGCACATAGGGCTCTGATGCTCTGGTTTGCATTGCCACCTGGTCTTTATTTTAAAAGACTAATTCTTATTTCTTAACTGTGTCCCTTGTTCAAGATTATGTTCAGATCAGTTCCTTATTTTTCACTATACTGGACTCCAATAACAATGTACACCTTCTATACAATTCTTTTCACCTGAGAATTTCAAAGCACTTTACAAATTTCAATAAAGCCCTGTAAATACTCATGTTTTACAGGTGGACAAAAACTTCTTCAGCTCAGTTTCCTCACAAGATCACAAAAGCAAGTCTCCTTCCCCGTCCCTAAAACTAAATCATAGACATTCTATCCATCAACATTGTTCAAATGCTAAGGGAAAAGACGCCCTAACAGCTTTCTCCTCTTCCAAGTGGAAGGTAGTGCTGGGAGGGAGAGAAGGTATAAACATGTAACCAAGTGTTAAGTGTATGTTATATGTGCTCCTCTGTGCCAGCTGCAAGCTAGGGTATTTAGGGCCAGATTTTCAAAGGCATTAGTCACCTAAAGATGCAAACAACAGGTGCCTAGTAGCATTTTCAAAAGCAAATTTAAAATTCATGGGCATTAGGCACATACATGCTTTGAAAATCTCACTTGACCCCTATTGGCATCTTTAAGCACCTAAACACCTTTGAAAATCTAACTCATAGGGTATGTCTACACTACAGGATTAATCCGAATTTAGATAATTCGAATTTGGGAAACAGGTTGTATAAATTCGATTGTGCGCAGCCACACTAAGCACATTAATTCGGTTTTTAACCACATTAATTCGGTGGTGTGCGGCCACACTACCCCATTACTTTAACCACAGTAATTCGGTGGTGTGCGGCCACACTAACCCTAATTCGAATTAACAAAATCGATTTAGGCGCTACTCCGCTCGTCGAGGTGGAGTACAGAAATCGATTTTAAGTGCCCTTTAATTCGAATTAACTGGCTCTGTAGTGTGGACGGGTGAAGGGTTAATTCGGATTAACGCAGCTAAATCCGAATTAAAGTCGTAGTGTAGACCAGGCCATAGTCCTTTAGCTTAAGCTGAAGAAGCTCATACATTAGGTCTGGAGATCCCAGGTTGAACCCCCCATAGAAACATCCAAGATGCTGGTCTTTATATACCAGGGGTTCTCAAACTGGGGGTCGGGACCCCTCAGGGGGTCTCAAGGTTATTACATGAGGGGTCCCGAGCTGTCAACCTCCACCCCAAACTCCGCTTGCCTCCAGCATTTAAAATGGTGTTAAATATATTTAAAAGTGTGTTTAATTTATTAGGGGGGGTCGCACTCAGAGGCTTGCGATGTGAAAGGGGTCACCGGTAAAAAAGTTTGAGACCCACTGTTATATACATACATCCTGCTTAACGTAAGAGACATGGGGCTTGTCTACACGTGAGCTTGCATTAGTTTAATTAAACTGGTTTAGTTAAGTCAGTGCAAACCCCTGTATGGAGGACCCACTTATATTGGTTTAAAACTAGTAATTTATAGGTCGGCTTGTTAGGATTTATTTTTTTATTGGTAAAGATCAATAAATGTAAATTTCCCAGTACACACACAAACCCATGTAAAAAAATATTTCCATCGATAACAGAAATTTGCAGATAGGCAAAATGAGAAAAATGCTGCTTGAGAACAGAGATTGATGTGAGGGTATTTACTTTGTATATTTTGACATTCAATGTTGATAATTTGTGTTTTAACAGTTATAAAGCTTTAACTTTTTGAATCTCAATGTCTGCTGTCATTGTCATAATTATTGTCTGACCCCCCACTCCACACACACACACACACACACACACACACACACACACACACACACACACACAC